>NW_015505316.1:75164-89941 GCF_001515645.1 Sinocyclocheilus grahami | reverse complement strand
ATATAGGAAAATGCATGCTTGTACATTAATTAAGGGAATGGCTTCTGTGCCTTTACAGCAAGCTCTTGTGAACTGTAATAATAATAATATATAGGAAAATGCATGCTTGTACATTAATTAAGGGAATGGCTTCTGTGCCTTTACAGCAAGCTCTTGTGAACTGTAATAATAATAATATATAGGAAAATGCATGCTTGTACATTAAGTAAGGGAACGGCTTCTGTGCCTTTACAGCAAGCTCTTGTGAACTGTAATAATAATAATATAGGAAAATGCATGCTTGTACATTAAGTAAGGGAATGGCTTCTGTGCCTTTACAGCAAGCTCTTGTGAACAGTAATAATAAAAATAATAATATAGGAAAATGCATGCTTGTACATTAATTAAGGGAATGGCTTCTGTGCCTTTACAGCAAGCTCTTGTGAACTGTAATAATAATAATATATAGGAAAATGCATGCTTGTACATTAAGTAAGGGAACGGCTTCTGTGCCTTTACAGCAAGCTCTTGTGAGTCATGTTGACTTGATATATTGACACTCTTGAAATAATTAAACCAGCTTCTACTTAAACAGCTTCAGGGCAAAGAGCTCTTTTTCCCTCAGTAGCTCTTTTTCCACAGAACATTAGCTTTAAGAACTATGATTCCAGTGATGGCCAATCCCATTCTCGTACTTTTACCGCCAATCACATTACGTCACTGAGCTGAACAGAATAAGGTGTGGGACTGTAGTGCGATGTCATAAACTGCTCTTTAATAACTCCTTTACAACCATGGCTCCAAAGTTCAGCCTCTTTTAAGCATACAAGAGGTTTGATAAGAAGGACTGGACTAAGTTAATAATGTAATCACTCTTTCCTTCCGGTGTAAAGAAGACTGGGAATGGTTGACATCTGCACCGACCCAATAAAACCTCTCCTGATGGTGCAATATCAAATATTAAGATCCTGTAGATGTGTGTATATAGGTGAAGCCTCTTTGTTTTAAAAGTCCAATGCATCACTTCATTTAAGACAGAAACTATGCATACGTCCCACTAACCGCCAAACCTAATGGCCTCTGATTCGGAGCAGTCTGTACTTGCAGAAGATGACGTGAATAGGTGTGGATGTGTGTTTTGGAGATTGTCTTTTTTGTCTCATGCCGGCTCTTATTTCAGTTTGACACTAGTACTCTTTTCATGTCTTTCTCCATGTGTCTGCTAATCTATCTTTGCTTTCCCTCATGGATTCTTCCATTCACCCTTTTTTTGTCTCTTGTTCTGCCTGTCATACATGCTCAGTCCCCGCCCTGACTCTGTTATTAATGCTCATTGAGCTATAATCATTGTGCACTGCTGGATACTATTGCATGTTCCATAGAAGTCTCTGCTCTCTATCTGTGGTACTGTTGACTTAAGATTACTTGTGTGAATGAACAGGACTCCATGCATTATTAGCATCCAGACATCTTGTATGTGTGTGTGTGTGTGTGTGTGTGTGTGTGCGTGCGTGGGCATTTTTGTGATTTATGAGGACACAAATTTGTATAATGACATAGGTATTACAACGAGAAGGTGATAAATGAGGACCTTTTGAGTGTCCCCATATTTCAAAAGGCTTATAAATCATTCAGAATTACTTTTTTTGAAAATCTAAAACTGCAGAAAGTTTCCTGTAAGGGGTAGGTTTATGTGTATGGTTGGTGTAAGGCGATAGAAAATACAGTTTGTACAGTATAAAAAACATTACGCCTATGGAATGTCCACACAATTCACAAAAACAAACCTGTGTGTGTATGAACATGCATATGCTATCTAGACAATACCTCATGTAATAGCAAATATGTATGTAAGTCATGTTGGTGTGTACACCTTTACACATGCATGTATTCATAGTGTATTGTATAAGGATGTTTCTCAGATTTAATTTAATAATTTTGAATAGATAATAGGGATGCACTGATTAAAATTCTGGCCAGTACAATAATTATTCAATGATTCAATATTAAAAACCTCAACTGATTTAATCCATGTTGTGATGCTTAAGAAAATGTAGGCACCACAATATTATATGTTACAGTATGAAATATGGATAACTATTGATTTTGAGATCTGTTCAAGAATGTAATGACAAAAAAGAGGTGGAAAAGTGCTCTCAAAGAGTTACATTTCTGCTCTAATGCCGGTCTTTTTTGACCTGGAAGATATTTTTTAAAAATGCATAGTTTTTAGAAAAGGAACCTAACTTTGCAGATGGTCCATAACTATCAAAATGCACATTTCCTTTTTTTAGATAAAAAAAACAAAAACAAAACTGAGAAAAGAAAAGAGTTCTGACCCGGGAATAAACGGAGGCTTTACACATCATGATGTTATGCAGACTTTTGTTTTTTACATCTTGATTTTTTTCTCACATCTATGAGACTTTGAGTACCTATGAGTATCTATTTAGGCTTTTTCCAATATCTTGCACATACTTTTGTGACTGACATTTTTTGGTAAACATGAATATACATGATTATTGATGAATCATTGCAGCATGAAAAATACATCTTTTTTATTTGAAGGTGAACATATTTGCATGTAAAAAGAATGTTTTGTTTGAACATTTTTCAGAGTAATATGTTTTTTATGTTGTTTTGTTAAAAAACTAATATGCAAAAATTGTACAGTATGCAGATTTTTGGAATGCATTATGCGAGTTAATATAGCACTTAAAAATAGAACTCATCTAAAATGTAAGAACATGCAGAAAAGATAATCTAGAATTAAAAGTCTAATATTGGTCACTAAATATCCAGTATCAATTGCTACCAATCAAAAGTCACCTTTATTGTTCGATAACCAATATGGTCCCAATAAATTGTACAAGATAACATTAAAACTCGACTGATAAAAACACTTGAGCCAATATATAACTTATATATTGCAAAAATCAAAAATAAAAGTCCACATTTAAATCTATAACACCATTTAAGATGTTTACAAAGTGTATCCGTTGTGAATTAGCTCTTTTATCTAAGACAAACATGCAGAATAGTGCAGATGTGTAACAGAAACCCATGTGACAGCACTTCCTTTTATGCATTCCCAGAACACATGCTACTATAAGTCGTCCCCTCCAGCCTCATTCCTGAGACTTTAAGAAGGGCAGGCGAGTGTGTTTGACTGCTGTAGCTGTAAAGTCACTCAGTGGTGTGGTTGTACACATTTGGGGATGCAGTAACATATAGAATAGAGCTGTGTAGAGGACAGCGGCCACTCTTATGTCCCCTTCTCTGGACTCCCCCTCCTCTTGATAGAGTATTACGCTCACACTCAACCTATTGTCTGGTTGCATGATCTCAGCCCTGCACACACACACACACACACAGAACGACTGTCAATCACAGCTACACATTAACAGAGCCACACATTTATAGCTAAGTGACAATACTGTGCTTTGTTCATTAATAATGCCTCTCTCGATCTCATAGCCAGATACAGCCTTAGGCTCCAGACATGCAGCTGAGCATTACACTCTGCCAGTCTCAGGAATACACCGCAAAATACGCCTGAAAAAAACCTGACTGCAGCAGTTTCCAACTCCCAACATTTAAAGATTTTGTTTTGTTTTGTTCTTCTTGAGTGTTCTTTGCACACAATTAATATTTTATGGCAACGCTTTGATGGATGGGTTTATTGAATGTGAACGCACGCAGGTTCACCAGCCAGAACTTGCTGTGTTTGTTTTTCAATGTCATTTTCAAGTCCTTATATGTTCTTAAAGGAATATTCCAAGTTGAACTCACACCCCATTGACATATTTGTGGCTGGCTCGTCCCACCTCTAAGGGCTGATTTCCAGAGTAAAACTCTGCTCTACAAAGGCAAAATGCATAAATTCTAAATTGAGTCGAGTCTCTGTGATCTGTGTTGTGATGGACAAGTTTGACTCAGATTCCGAGAAAACACACTGTAGAAATTGATATCAAATCAATCTAAATTCAGTCAAAAAAAATTGATGCCATTTTCTCAGATTAGTTTTTTTTTTTGTTGCCGTTTTAGAGCAAAACTCAACAGTAGCTCACATAAAATTTTCACAGAGGAATTTGTGAAATCAGTTGCTTTAAAAAACAATACAAACTTTACATGTTTTTCAGAATATTTGTATAACCAAAAAAAAAAAGTTCTTAAAACATTAAAAAACTGGATGTTTTAAACCTTTTCCGCACATTCTAAAACAATGTTGTCTTCATTTAATGTTATGGCATTGTTAGAAAAATTTTCTTTTAACAAAACTGTTAAGACCTGTTCACACCAAAGACGATAATTGTAATGATAACTGTAACTAAAAAGTTTTAATAATCACTCTAAGTCTAATTCTATGACAGTGGTTAAGGCCACACCACAGCTATAATGGTAACATCACAGAGGAACGATATCATTAGAATCACTTTTGAATTTTTTAGTTGACGAACGATAAAAACATTGACAGCAAATCAGAATCCACCTGACATTAAAGAGCTTGAGTGTTTAAAGCGGCAAATGACAGAACTGTATTGTGCGCTAATAATAAACAGAACGATATCGTCTGTTGGTGTGGTTGTCAATTTAGTTATTGTTATAATTATCTTTATATATATCATTCTTGGTGTGCCTTTAGCTGGATGGCTTCCATTCTCTGTTCATTTTTTACAAACTGTAGTTGAGTTTTACTAAAACACAAGCTGTACTGAATTTAACCTGGAATATTCTTGCTATAACTAGAACATAGCCAAGAAAGATTAGTTTATCGTCATGTCTTACAAGACCAGAATCTCAAATCAGTTCACATCTGTTGCGGTGCATGCTGGGTAGTCTTGAATGCCACATACTGTCAGTTAAGTAATGTGCTCATGGTGAACAGTCCTCTGTAATGCCTCTCTGCAGATACACTGCAGTACACTCAAGAGTTATGGCCTAAGAGTCATGGAGACCCTTGTGTATTTTTTATGGGTGGGGTGAAGGGAGAGAGAGCAAGAGAGAGAGTTTTTCTAACAGTTGTCATGTCTCTCTGTCACCTTCGGGCCAATAACCCTGGATTCCATCTCTGTCTGAAGCTGTTTCTCACTATTATTTTCTTCTCTTTTTAAGTCTGTTTGGGGACTTTTCAGTTGTCTTGTACTACATGCTGACCTGCAGCTTCTTGGCGACCTCTGACCTTGCCCTCATTATGTTAATGACCTTGTGTTGTGTCCACTGCATGAAGTCTTTGTGTGCGCTGTGAGTGGATGCCTTGTGTGGAAGTGGCCACTTCAAAAGGGCTATATTTGTGTACAGAGGTTTCTTCTGCATCTTGCAAGAACAGTCTCGTACAATTGTGCTATTTACAAGAGGTTTTCAGCCTATATTAAATGCCCACAAAACTGAGGGCAGGGCTGAAATTATTCTCTGTAATAAACTGTAAATACACTGATCAAAATTGTGTGGTTGGTAAAAATTTTTAATGTTTTTGAAGGAAGTCTACTGACCAAGGCTGCATGTATTTGATCAAAAATACAGTGAAAGATCAATATGTAATTATTGTGAAATATTATTACTATTTAAAATAACTGTTTTTTATTTTAATATTTTTTCAAATCTATTTTATTCCTGTGATGGCAAAGCTGAATTTTCAGCAGCCATTATTTCAGTCTTCAGTGTCACACACGATCCTTCAGAAATCATTCTAATATGCTGATTTCTAACATTTATTTTTAATGTTATCAATGTTGAAAGCTGTTGTGCTGCTTAATATTCTGTGGAAACTGTGATATGTTTATTTCAATACTTTTTATTAATCGAAAGAACAGCATTTATTTAAAGTAGAAGTCTTTTATAACATTGTAAATAGCTTTACTGTCACTTTTAATCGACTTAAAGGGATGGTTCACCTAAAAAGAAAAATTACCCCATGATTTACTCACCCTCAATATAAATATTATTCTTACACAAACACAGCGATTTGCTTCAGAAGGCCTTTACTAACCCCCCCCCCCAGAGCCGTGTGGAGCACTTTTTATGATGGAAGGAGACTTTTTTAGGATGGAAGGAGTTTTCTGGAAGAGCCAGAACTTAAAAAAAAAAAAGAGTCTTTCTTTCAGACGATTGTATTCGTCTGAAAGAAGAAAGTCATATACAACTAGGATGACTTGAGGGTGAGTAAATCATGGGGTCATTTTCATTTTTGGTTGAATTATCCCAATGCATCCTAGCTGAATCAAAGTATTATTTCTTTAAAAAATAACAATATGAGTTGTGACAGTAAATTGCTATTCAAATGATCCACAAACTCATATACAGCATAGTTAGATCTAATTATTTTCTTTCCCCACCAGTTTGCACAGGCACCAAGAATGCTCTCAGCTCCACAGGCACGCCTGCACAACACTACAACAACCTAAAGGAGCGCTACACCGGATGTGAGATCGTCATGGGCAATCTTGAGATCACACAGATGGAGAGTGACCTCGACTTCTCCTTTCTTGGTGTAAGAGAATATTTTTTACACATATATAATGGTTGATTTGGCCATAAGATATAATTCTGATCGTATGCTTCTCTTTTAGAGTATCCGAGAGGTCACAGGTTACATCCTCATTGCTATGAACCAGTTCAGCAGGTTGCCGCTGGACCAACTAAGAGTGATTCGTGGTAGCAGCCTGTATGAGAAGGAATGGGCCCTTTCTGTCTTCCATAATTTTGAGAGTCACAGTGGCCTGGAAGATCTGGACCTCACCAACCTCACAGGTGAGATGAGATTGTAATAAACTGTTAGTGAGGGAAATGTGCTAAAAGAGTCAAAGAGATGTCACATTTGAGTACAGAAATTAGTAATTTGTCCAAATTGAACATGAAACCACAATGCAGCGTGCCACTGCAGAAACAGAAACAAAACATACCTGCTACAGTGGTGGCCAAAATTATTAGTACACTAGTATTTTCACTTGCTAAAAAATGGTTTTAAGTCAGGTATTTTTTGCTGTAGTGTGTCAGTGTGTCAAATATCAGTTTACATTTCTGAGCATTTATTTTGCCATTAATTGTGATAATCCAGGGAGATTTGTGTTTGTACAAGGAGTCTGACAACAGCCAGAGCTCCACACAGAGATCAGATCTGATCATCATCCAGTCTGTCTGGAATGACATGAAGAAACAGAACAAAGTGAGACAGACTAAATCCAGAAGAACTGTGGCAACGTCTCCTAGATGATTTAAGAGACCTACCTGCAAAGCTACCTGTGCGCAAGTGCACCTATATGGCAAAGGCTGCTTTAAACGCAAAGGATGGTCACACCAAATGTTGATTTAATTTAGTAAATAGAAGTTAACTGATAAAGAAAATCTATTTATGACATTATTTTTGACAGCATCCTCTTTTTACATCATTTTTACACTAGTGCCTAAAACTTTTTAACAGTACTGTAGCTTTGCAGGAAGGTCTTTTAAAGCATCTTGGAGACGTTGCCACAGTTCTTCTGGATTTAGTCTGTCTCAGTTTGTTCTGTTTCTTCATGTCATTCCAGACAAACTGGATGATGAAGAGATCTGATCTCTGTGTGGAGCTCTGGCTGTTGTCAGTCTCCTTGTACAAACACAAATCTCACTGGATTATTAGAGTTAATGGCAAAATGAATGTTTGGAAATGTAAGCTGATATTTCCTACTGACACACTACAGCAAATATAGAAATAACTGACTTAGCTGGTGAAAATACTGGTGTTCTAATAATTTTGGCCTAAAAAAGATTTGGTGATGAATTTATTTTGAAACAATTTTCCCTCAGAAATTGCTAGTAAATTTCACAAATAATAACAAATAAACAAGTTTTGTTGTTGAATTAAACATGAGTACAAAGACTGAAGTAGTATTTTCTTTAAACGTAATCCAATAGTAATTTTTACAATGTGAAAGAGAGAGTTTTTTTATCACTTGGATCATAAATGCTTCCTCGGATCATTCCTTTCTGTGGAGCATTTATGACCCATGTCTTGTAAAGCTACCTTCTTAAGACAAAAGAATGTGACAGCTTGATTTGACATCAGTGATTTGTGGAAATGTGTAGGAGTGTTTAGGAATCTGGCACATTTGCATAGTGTAGCACTGGCACACCCATGTCACTCAATAGAGCAGAATACTATACAGACAGGCCCTCTGAAGAGCTTGAGCTTGGCAGTAGTGTGTCTGTGTGTTTTGTAGGTCACATCAGTTGACTTGTTTAGAAAAGAACATATATTGTATGTCTTCTGCGTTAGCTGAGCAAGCAGTATCTTACTTTTTCTGCAGATCTTCTGAGACATTTACAAGAATTAGAACAACCCCTCTTTATTTCTGTCTTGAGAGTAAAATGAAACTTAAAATAACTCTTCACACACTTAATATAGTACAGTTAATAGACAATACTTTAGACAAGCACAAGTGCAAACAGGTGTTTGTTCCAGCTCTATACATCACATGTTCTGGCTTAAATGAATCAGACTTCCTTCATCGGGTCCGCAGAGATCTTGGAAGGAGGAGTACAGATTGTCCATAACAGGAATCTCAGTTATGCTCCATGGATCAACTGGCGGGACATTGTCAGAGACAGTGATGCTCGCATCCAGATCCAGAACAACGGAAGAAGAGGTTTGTGCATTCACACCTTGATTGGGTGGTTATTGATGGAGAGTGTGAGATAGGTGTGTGTCACTCAATTATGTTTTGATGTCCAGAAACTGTTTTTGTCATTTACTTACCCCTATGTCGTCCCATCCTCGTATTGTTGTCTTTCTTCTGTAAAACACAATAGGAGGTGTGAGGAAGAACATCTGAGCTGTTACTTGCCAGATATGAAAAGTAGATGATGATTTGATAAACAAAAGAGTGCCATAAAAGTAGCTTAAAAGGCTTTCTGATGCCATGTCAAAACTTTTTTTTTTTAAGATAATTATTTTTTTTGGCATTTTGCCTTTATTTGGATAGGACACTATTTCTGAAAGGAAGTGAGGAGAGAGAAGCGCAATGTCGGTGCACTGCCCACGAGGCTATTGTTGCCGACCAAATCTTTTTTGTCCAAAACTGTCACTCTGACAGTTCCTAAATATGAACTACTGATAATGAAAACTGCTTAAACACAGTTTTATCCAGAATTAAATACTGAGTGTGCTCTAGCCTCAATGCACATACATTTTCATGTATATTTTTGTCCCGTCCATTGCTCTTTCGAGTGTGAATCCCACATAAATATGCCGATGTCATTCTCGAAACTTTGCAGTGTGTGCTGTATGTGGCCAAAAAACAAAAGTTTTATACAAATCCTGAACGGATTTATATATAACCTAGAAAGCAAAAAAGAGCACTCCCTTTATAATCACTAAAAAGCTGTCCCTCATCTTAGTCAATCATGATATCATGAAGTTTCGTTATAATAAGAGGATTCGCAAGCTTGCAAAACTCAGCAATGGACAGCAGTGTTTTGAGCGGTGAGTAGATTCTAACTTTAATGCCTCTGATTGGCAGTTGCGTTCAAGAATTCAACAGTCTGTGATTGGCTACATTGTTGAATGCTGCAAAAAAACAAAAAAAAACAATGTAAATAGAAAGCTTTTGATGCTCTCCAGAGTGCAAACACAAATATGCTCTTGATAGTTTGTCAGATTTGTTTTGCCAATATGATGGTAAATAAAGAAAATCTTGAGGTTTTCCTGTGGGTGCTCAGCCATTCGGCGCCTATGAACTGTCATACTGTTATACAAAATGATACGAAGGTGATTCGTCTGTGTGTATTTCAGTGACAAAAACAGTGTGTGCACCTCAGTGTCATGGCCACTGTTTTGGGACCAACCCTAATGAGTGCTGCCACACAGAGTGTGCTGGAGGCTGCATTGGACCAAGAGACACAGACTGCTTTGTGAGTACTAGCACCATTGCCATTATACTCTAATTGCTCAAGATCTGCCACATCTATTGTAAGGGACAATTTCAATGAAAACAAAACATTGTAACAAACTTTTCTCAAGCTTTTAACTCTGATACTCTCCCAACAGGCCTGTCGACATGTCAATCATTCAGGCGCCTGCGTCCCTCACTGCCCTTGGCCTCTGGTGTACAACCGACAGACCTTTCAGCTGGAGCCCAACTCTGAAGCCATGTATCAGTACGGTTCCATCTGCGTACCCAAATGTCCTGGTTAGTTACGAGCGACTATACTCAGTAAAAGCATGAGCCGGAAAATAAATAACCGTTTCTGAGGAAATGGTGGCGTGGTCGATAAAGATCTAGGATTGTAATTTAAAGATAGCTGGTTTGAAACCAGTAAGGTTAGTAAATTATTGTAAATGAACTGTGAATGAACTCTGGGAGCATTCAGTGAGAGATTTGGATGACATGCCTCATTGACAGTGCATCAGAACTGCATTGACGTATCCATGGAAGACCGTGAACAACTTGGTAAACATGACACAAGTTTAAACAAACGCCAGATTTGAATGGTGCTACACCACTCCCCTCTCTGTGTTGTTCTTTTCGATTAAATTTGTGGCTGGAGAGTCCACAATTAACACTCGCCTAACACCACCTGCGTTGGCGTAGCAGAGTAAATAAAACACAGGAGTGATTGCTGGTGCCATTTTAGAAATGTATGATTGCTAGTCTTGAGCAACATCAAATCAGAGATATCAAGTATGCTAAAGAAAATGGACTTTAACTTCCCATTAAAAGCATATTCAGAAAGTCACAGGAAAAAAACACTAAATAAATAATTAACAAAAATATAAAAATTCTTAAAATAATTTAATTAAAATAAAAAATCTTAAATTTAAAAAAATATATATTTTACTTTAAAATAAATATTCTTAAAAAGTCTTTAAAAATACATATGGTTTGTCATTTTAATTATTTTTATTTATAGAAATTCATTTTTTTTATCAGCAACGAACAAATCAAATCATTGTCGCTTTCCATCAGAAGTATATACAGAAAACCACAGTAGCACAAAACAAATAACCACAAAATTATTCCTTTAAAAAATTAAATAATTCCTTTTGAAAAAAATATATTACATATGTTTTTTTATTTATAGAAATTGTATGTATATGAACTTTTTTTTTTTTTAAGGATTTTTAATTACCCAAATGTCCTGGTTTTTACCGAGCGACTATACTCAGTAAAAGCATGAGCCGGAAAATAAATAACCGTTTCTGAGGAAATGGTGGCGTGGTCGATAAAGATCTAGGATTGTAATTTAAAGATAGCTGGTTTGAAACCAGTAAGGTTAGTAAATTATTGTAAATGAACTGTGAATGAACTCTGGGAGCATTCAGTGAGAGATTTGGATGACATGCCTCATTGACAGTGCATCAGAACTGCATTGATTAACGTTTTTGTGGAAACTGAGTTTTTTTTTTCAAGACTTTTTATTTGAAAGTTCAGAATAGCATTTATTGAAATAGGAATCTTGAATACTGTCACTTTATCTTTGATTTTTTAATTCATTTTAATACATCCCTGATTACTAAACGTTTTAATTTCTTTAAAAAAAAATCTTACTCATCCTAAACTTTTAAATGGCACTGTATATATCAGACAATATTGAATATCTAATTGTCTAATATATTCTAATATGAATATCTAAATATCTAACACACTCATTTGCTAATTGTAAACACTCCTTTTACCACTATCTAATGCTCACTTAAAGTAAATTGTTCTCAAAGTTAATCAGAGTGAAAATAAATATAAATTTTTCGTAATGTAAATTATAATTTTGATGCCTAAAATTACTTAAAGATGAATAATTAATTAAAGATTGATTTTAGGTTTTAGTATTCCGTTTCAATTTGAATGTCATTCATTGGTTGTCATTGTAATTTTGGACCCTGTGTGTGTGTGTGTGTGTGTGTGCATGCAGTTGCACATCAGTCATTATTTTGTGTCTCTTATCCCAGTCACATCCCATGTTTATTTAATCTTTCATATGTTTGTCTCTCCACTAAGTGTTTTAATACTTTTTAATCCTGCAGTGATTAACATTGTGTGTGCGTCTCACCATTGTTTTTTTGTGTTCCCTGTGTTTTGTATGTTACTCCCCTCATGTGCTTATGTCTGTCCCACAGCCGCAAGAGGTATGTACTCCCTGCAAACCGCAAAACTAACTGTCTGAAAACCCGTATTTCTGTTCTGCTCTCTCTCAATCTCTCAATGCACAAACATTGTCTTTTTTCTGCTGTGGGTTCCAAGTAATGACGACAATATTCCTGATGAGATGTGAAATGTTTCCGTAAGGATAAGAGGGGCATGCATGAGCACATATTCAGGGTCATGAATGGTTCATCTGCTTTTGTTTTATAATCTGGCACGGGTGCTTATATATAAGTTCTGAAGGGAAATCACTGTGGATCTGTCCCTTCCTTCGTTCAGTCTCCCTTTTTTGCTCCAATTTCTCATTCATTTCATCCTCTTCATCAGGCCCTTCTCTTTGTTGGTGATGAAGATTCCCTCTCTCACGTCTCTAGGACTGCGTTCCTTGCGTGAAATCAGTGATGGCAGTGTGTACATCACTCAAAATAAAAACCTGTGTTATCACCACAACGTTAACTGGACCCAGATTGTCACCAGTAACTGTGATAATGACATCAAGGACAACAAACCCCAGATCAAGTGTGGTAAGTAAAGTTAAGAATGCATACTACTTCTTTCACATATGCATGTTATTATTTTGTCGTCCATCGTTAACCTGTACACAAACAGTCCTTTGTTTCACATGTCTGTGTTCGTGTAAACAGAGGAAGAGGGCCATGTGTGTGACCCACTGTGCTCAGACGCAGGATGTTGGGGCCCGGGGCCTGAGCAGTGTTTGTCGTGCAGGAACCACAGTCGGCATGGCACCTGTGTATCCCACTGCAACCTCTACTCTGGGTCAGTGTGCTTGGTAGATTTATTGTAAGTTTATTAAAAGTTGGGACAGTGTCTGAAGGACTGTGTGTGTCCACAGAGAGCCACGGGAGTTTGCAGCATCAAATGGAGAGTGCCTTGCTTGTCACCCTGAGTGTTTACCCCAAAATGGAAAACGGACATGCAAAGGAAAAGTATGCAACACTTTTACTTAGCCTAGCTGTCCACAGGGGGAACATTTCGGTGTTGATATTGTTGTTAATTTGATTCAATTAAATAAAACTGAAATAAAATATAAATATTTTTGCCAATATTTCAAATTTGTGTTGTAGTAAAACTGAAATAAAAAATAAAGCTAAATATACTGAATAGCAAAATAACTAAAAATACAATTAAAATTAAAAATATTCAAATAAAAAAAAAGAAAAAAAAAAAATATATATATATATATACGAAATAAAAGCAAAATATTATTTTTTCTGATATAAGCATCAAAACAATGCCCTACCGTATTGCAACGCATAAAAGCACTCAATCCAACACAGTCAAGAAAAACTTAGAGGTTGCCACCGTTTAGGCTCTTTTTTTCAGGTCACTTTATTGTGGATGGCAGTGCATGTGTGAGCAGTTGCCCTCCTGGTAAAAGAGAAAAAAAGAAAAATGGCATTAAGCAGTGTGAACCTTGCATTGGCCTGTGCCCCAAAGGTAAAGTGTCCATCTAACCATTATTAATTTACTGGACCACAGCAGCTGAATGCAGAGTCTTGAAGAAGATACAATTCATTTGGTGTCATGTGGCCCCTCAGATTTTCCTCTTTCTCTGTATAGTATGTGAGGGAACGGGAGCCAATCATAGACAGACAGTGGACTCCAGTAACATAGACAGCTTTATCAACTGTACCAAGATCCAAATTTGTGTTGTAGTAAAACTGAAATAAAAAATAAAGCTAAATATACTGAATAGCAAAATAACTAAAAATACAATTAAAATTAAAAATATTCAAATAAAAAAAAAGAAAAAAAAAAAATATATATATATATATACGAAATAAAAGCAAAATATTATTTTTTCTGATATAAGCATCAAAACAATGCCCTACCGTATTGCAACGCATAAAAGCACTCAATCCAACACAGTCAAGAAAAACTTAGAGGTTGCCACCGTTTAGGACACTGTGGACTAGCTTTGGCTCTTCCTGCTGACTTGAATGGTGATGCTTTCCGTTTGTCTGTTGATGGCCTTTCATTTTTAACCAGAAATGTGCACGCTGCTTTTCTGATGTTCACTGAAGTTTTCCGTGTATTTTTCCCGTGTCACTAGAAATGTTTCCGTTTTGAATCGTTGTTACCAAAGGCGAGACACGTGAGGAAAAAATAAACGATCTGTTGTGGGACTATATTCTGTCATATATCGTGACATTCTACCGTCCTTGCTGGAAATGAAATGACTGGTTGATATGTCCTGATCTCAATAAAGTTTACTCAAGTTTTTGTCTGTGGAGGTTTGGCCAGGACCGGTTCCAGAATTAAATCAACATAATTTATGTTCCGTCCATTGCCAATCACTGCTATTTCGAGAGTGAATCCCGCATAAATATGCAGATGTCATTCCCGAAACTTTGCAGGGTGTAGCCTATGTGTCCGAAAAACGAAAACTTCATACAAATTCTAAATGGATTATAGCCTACACTAGAAAGTGTGCAAAGTGCGGTCCCTTTATCACTAAAAAGCGTCACTCATCTTCGTTCATCGCGATCTTACAAAGTTCAGTTATAATCAATGAAGCTCTCTAAACTGCTGTTACGGAACTGACGAGACGTGAGACGTGCGGATCCATCTGCAAGGCTTTATTGTGGAGAAGACAGAGACGTGGTCATGAAGCAGGCAGGGTTAAACAGAGGCAGACAGGTATATGGTGGGCAAGACACA
>NW_015505316.1:50576-73378 GCF_001515645.1 Sinocyclocheilus grahami | reverse complement strand
CACTTTATTGTGGATGGCAGTGCATGTGTGAGCAGTTGCCCTCCTGGTAAAAGAGAAAAAAAGAAAAATGGCATTAAGCAGTGTGAACCTTGCATTGGCCTGTGCCCCAAAGGTAAAGTGTCCATCTAACCATTATTAATTTACTGGACCACAGCAGCTGAATGCAGAGTCTTGAAGAAGATACAATTCATTTGGTGTCATGTGGCCCCTCAGATTTTCCTCTTTCTCTGTATAGTATGTGAGGGAACGGGAGCCAATCATAGACAGACAGTGGACTCCAGTAACATAGACAGCTTTATCAACTGTACCAAGATCCAAGGAAGTCTACATTTTCTGATCTTAGGTATCAAAGGGTAAGACACACACATAAACACACTCCTTAAATAAACTCTTTCAGCCCTAAACAACAATGTGCCATAAACAGTCTGTGCTATAATCTAGACCTTTGCCCTGTAATGTCATCGAAAGCTTTAATTAGGCCTTTACATGTGATTCACAGGCTATTTCTCAGCTTAGATTAATTTCACATATTATTAACTGATGAATAAACAGGGCTGATTGATGAGCGGCCACAGGGAGTCCATTACTGAAATTGTTTATGCTAATATCCACACTGTTCTTATTCTGCAGAGACGTCTATCATAGCATACCACCTCTGGAGCCTGAAAAACTCAATGTGTTTAACACTGTCAGAGAAATTACTGGTATGCTACTTTATTTTAGGCTTAAACTGATTGTTCTCTGTTTGTGTTCTTGTTGCTGTAGTTTTTGTTACGTCATTCCGCGGATCATGTTGTGACTCATCAAGGATAAGAGGGGCATGCATGAGCACATATTCAGGGTCATGAATGGTTCATCTGCTTTCGTTTTATAATCTGGCACGGGTGCTTATATATAAGTTCTGAAGGGAAATCACTGTGGATCTGTCCCTTCCTTCGTTCATTCTCCCTTTTTTGCTCCAATTTCTCATTCATTTCATCCTCTTCATCAGGCCCTTCTCTTTGTTGGTGATGAAGATTCCCTCTCTCACGTCTCTAGGACTGCGTTCCTTGCGTGAAATCAGTGATGGCAGTGTGTACATCACTCAAAATAAAAACCTGTGTTATCATCACAACGTTAACTGGACCCAGATTGTCACCAGTAACTGTGATAATGACATCAAGGACAACAAACCCCAGATCAAGTGTGGTAAGTAAAGTTAAGAATGCATACTACTTCTTTCACATATGCATGTTATTATTTTGTCGTCCATCGTTAACCTGTACACAAACAGTCCTTTGTTTCACATGTCTGTGTTCGTGTAAACAGAGGAAGAGGGCCATGTGTGTGACCCACTGTGCTCAGACGCAGGATGTTGGGGCCCGGGGCCTGAGCAGTGTTTGTCGTGCAGGAACCACAGTCGGCATGGCACCTGTGTATCCCACTGCAACCTCTACTCTGGGTCAGTGTGCTTGGTAGATTTATTGTAAGTTAATTAAAAGTTGGGACAGTGTCTGAAGGACTGTGTGTGTCCACAGAGAGCCACGGGAGTTTGCAGCATCAAATGGAGAGTGCCTTGCTTGTCACCCTGAGTGTTTACCCCAAAATGGAAAACGGACATGCAAAGGAAAAGTATGCAACACTTTTACTTAGCCTAGCTGTCCACAGGGGGAACATTTCGGTGTTGATATTGTTGTTAATTTGATTCAATTAAATAAAACTGAAATAAAATATAAATATTTTTGCCAATATTTCAAATTTTTGTTGTAGTAAAACTGAAATAAAAAATAAAGCTAAATATACTGAATAGCAAAATAACTAAAAATACAATTAAAATGAAAAATATTCAAATAAAAAAGAAAAAAATATATATATATATATACGAAATAAACAAATAAAAGCAAAAGATTATTTTTTCTGATATAAGCATCAAAACAATGCCCTACCGTATTGCAACGCATAAAAGCACTCAATCCAACACAGTCAAGAAAAACTTACAGAGGTTGCCACCGTTTAGGACACTGTGGACTAGCTTTGGCTCTTCTTGCTGACTTGAATGGTGATGCTTTCCGTTTGTCTGTTGATGGCCTTTCATTTTTAACCAGAAATGTGCACGCTGCTTTTCTGATGTTCACTGAAGTTTTCCGTGTATTTTTCCCGTGTCACTAGAAATGTTTCCGTTTTGAATCGTTGTTACCAAAGGCGAGACACGTGAGGAAAAAATAAACGATCTGTTGTGGGACTATATTCTGTCATATATCGTGACATTCTACCGTCCTTGCTGGAAATGAAATTACTGGTTGATATGTCCCGATCTCAATAAAGTTTACTCAAAAGTTTTTGTCTGTGGAGGTTTGGCCAGGACCGGTTCCAGAATTAAATCAACATAATTTATGTTCCGTCCATTGCCAATCACTGCTATTTCGAGAGTGAATCCCGCATAAATATGCAGATGTCATTCCCGAAACTTTGCAGGGTGTAGCCTATGTGTCCGAAAAATGAAAACTTCATACAAATTCTAAATGGATTATAGCCTACACTAGAAAGTGTGCAAAGTGCGGTCCCTTTATCGCTAAAAAGCGTCACTCATCTTCGTTCATCGCGATCTTACAAAGTTCAGTTATAATCAATGAAGCTCTCTAAACTGCACAAAGAATCTCTTATTTACATCGCGTCTGCGCTTAATAATAAGATGATTCACGAGCGTGCAAAACCGCACTTACAAACTGCGGCGCTTTCAGCGGTGAGTGAATTCTGACAAAACGTTTCTGATTGGCCATTACTAAAATAACACTGGCGCAAATGTGGCACTAAAATTACATTAAATAATTTTTTTGAAATTGTGACTTATTTGTTTATTTATCAATTCTGATAATTTCATCCACATTTGGGGCCCCATAGCTTTCTCCCTCTTTCATCTCAATATATTTCATCTATCAGTCTGTAAATCCATTTTAGGCATGAAGCAACTCTATTAAAAGCTTGAACGTTCAGATACTAGTTTCTGTTCCTGTGCACAAGTCATATCCTAGCTTTTGTAGTCTATAAAATAGCACCGTCTGCGTATCCTCTTTTAGTTAGATTTTACCCCGCTTAGAGAACATAGGAAAATAGCTTAGATTTTTCCCTTAGCTTAGATCTGCTGTCCATGTGGTTTGTTTTCTTAAACTTTATAATGTCCAAGCCTTTGTTTTTGCCAGTGCCTATTTGACACATTTTTAATCAACCTCTCACATCTTTCTGACTGTATATGATCGTGCTAGAGGGTGTTATGATAATGATGTGAGCAAAACTATTTTACGGTAAAAAATTCCAACCCACACACTCTCTGTGTAATGTCTGCATGTTCGGTTGATTACAGTAACCTGCCAGACAGGCTTTGCAGGCTCTTTGATTCAGAACTGTTCATTGTGCAATGCATCACTTTTAACAGTGACTTAATAAAAGAAATTCATGCGAACTGTTTGTCTTAGCACAGGTGCTTAGTTACAGGAATATTTGTTCTATTAATAAATAACTTATATAAGTTTGTCTTTTTTCTTTTTTTGTGCTTCAGGGTGCTGATCAGTGTGTAGCATGTTCGAACCTGATGGATGGCCCTCACTGTGTTTCTGCTTGTCCTAATGGAGTGAATGGGGAAAAGGGTCAGACCATTTTTAAATATCCAAATGCAGATGGTCATTGTGAGCCCTGTCACCTCAACTGCACAAGAGGGTAAGTCAGGCTAAACCTAATGTGCTCTACAGGTGTCAGTTCCAACTGTTCATTCTGAGAACACTGTGGATGAAATGAAAAATTAATTTGTGGTTATTTTGTCCCCTCACCAGATGCACAGGCTCTGCACTCACAAACTGTATAGCGCTCGACAGACTTGTGAACAGGTTCGCAGCTCCCTCTTCTGGTTACAGTCAGAAAGTCCAAACGTCAGATGTAAACATCAATTATGTTTTTGTTAACCAAACTCCTTCCTCTTTAGTTCTCAAATCGCAGGTATATCAGTTGCTGTGTTTGCTGGTATCATCGTGCTCCTGGCACTGTTTGTGCTTGGTTTGCTGTATCACAGAGGCCTGGCCATCCGCCGCAAAAGAGCACTGAGAAGGTACCTGGAGAGTGGCGAGGTGAGCCATTTCGTCTGCTTAAATACAAAGCACTTTACTTAACCTACATGAAAGTAAAAAGAAGGTACCATGCATTTTTAAATATATCTTTACAATCTATATAATAGCTCAGAAAAAAACATATTTTAAAATAAATACATGCTTTTGTAACATGAATAAGTTTTCATTTGTTAACCTTAGTTAGCCTCATTATTAAACAGGAACTACAAATGATTAATACTTCTACAGCATTTATTAATCTTAGTTAATGTTAAGTTCAACATTTATTAATGCATAAAAGCATTAATTGAAATCAAAAGTTGTATCTGTTAGATGAGTTAATGTCCTGGGAACTAACATGAACATGAGAGCATTTTTATAAATGATCAGTAACAAAAGTTAATAAATGCTGAAAAAATTCATAGTTGATTGTTAGAGCTTGTTAGTTAATGCATTAATCATTGTTAACAAATGAGAGCTTATTGTAAGGTTTATAAATACTTTTATTAAGAAGAACATATTAAATTGATCAAAAGTGACTGTAAAGTAATAGTAAATAAGTAAAAACTAATTGTTATTGTTTCAAATAAATTCTGTTCTTTTAAACTTTCTATTTGGCAATAAATCCCGAAGACAATGTATTATGTAAATCAAGGTTTTCATAAAGATATTAAGCAGCATAACTGATTTATGAACATTGATCATAAAATGGTTCTTGTACAACAAATCATCACATTACAATGATTTCTGAAGGATCATGTGGCACTGAAGACTGAAGTAATGGCTGCTGAAAATTTGGCTTTGCCATCACAGGAATACATTTTATTTCAAAATATATTCAAATACAAAAACATTTAGTTGTAATAATATTTTACAGTATTACTGTTTGTATTGTATTTCTAATCAAATAAATGTAGCCTTGGTGAGCATGAGAGTCTTTCAAAAGCATAAACAAATCGACCCCAAACTTTTGTACATAAAGCAAAGCTAGTCTAGATTAACATTGAATTGTATTAATATTGAGTAACTGAATAAACATTGCCTCCAGAAAGGATTTGTGATACTCAGACATTTTTAACTGCACCATAGTGTCCAAAAACTGTTGATGGCCACTGTACTTCCTTGGTTATCAATATTACATGACGGATTTCCTCCTGTCCTCACACAGAGCATGGAGCCGCTGGATCCAGGAGAGAAGGGGACAAAAGTGCATGCTCGCATCCTAAAACCACAAGAGCTGCGAAAGGGCAAACTTCTGGGCTACGGAGTCTTTGGCACTGTGAATAAGGTTGGAATGACTCACACATTAAGTTTGCCTTTGCTCAATTCAATCTTGAACTGAGTTGCCTGTTCTCTGAAGTGTGATCAAGCTTAAGTGACATTATCCTCAGGGCTTTTGGATTCCTGAAAGAGACTCTGTAAAGATCCCTGTGGCAATAAAGACCATCCAGGACCGCAGTGGCCAGCAGACCTTCACAGAGATTACTGATGTGAGACAATATAGCTTGCAATAATGTACATTCATACATATGTTGCTTCATGCTTTCATATCTATTTTCCACCCGTCCACAGCACATGCTGGCGATGGGAAGCCTGGATCACCCGTATATAGTGCGTCTCCTTGGGATCTGTCTGGGAACGAGTCTGCAGCTAGTCACCCAGCTCAGTCCTCACGGATCCTTACTGCAACACCTTCGCCAACACAAAGACCGCCTGGATCCCCAGCGTCTGCTTAACTGGTGTGTGCAGATTGCAAAGGTGAGATGACTGAAGATGAGACATAGCGTGTAATACAAAACGTATTGGTGCATAATGTTTATACACAACATCTGTATGTATCTTTAGGGAATGTATTATCTTGAGGAGCACTGCATAGCCCATAGGAACCTCGCTGCACGAAACGTGCTGCTTAAGAGTGACTACATAGTACAGATCTCAGACTTCGGGGTGGTAGACCTGCTGTATCCAGATGATAAGAAATATGTGTACAGTGAACACAAGGTAATTTACAGATTAAACTTCTGATACACTACTGTTAAGTTTGGGTTTGGTATGATTTTGTTTATGTTTTTAATGTATGCTCACCAAGGCTGCATTCATGCATTTAAAAACAGTGAAGCAGTAATAATTGAACAAAATTGTTTACTTTTTTAAATCTTATAATATATTTAAAAAAGGCAATTTGTAATAGCAAAGTCTTCAGTGTGACACATGATCCTTCAGAAATCATTCTAATATGCTGATTTGTAACATTTTTATTGTTATCAATGTTGAAGGCTGTTTTGCTGCTTAATATTTTGTGGAAACTGTGATACATTGATTCTTTGATGAATAAAAAGTTCAAAAGAACAACATTTATTTGAAAATAGAATATTTTTGGAACAATTTAAAAGGCTTTACTGTCACTTTTGATCCATTTAATACATTATTGCTTAAAGTATTAATTTAAAAAAGCCTTTCAACAGTAGTGTATAAAATTTAATAACATTTTTAAAAGAAATATATTAAATTAATATAAATTGTTAATACAAAATATTAATATACATGAAAATATTTTATATTTTATATGTATAAAATATGTAATATCAATGTAATTTCAAAATATGCTATATATATATGTATGTATGTATATATTCTCACACCACCCAGTGAAGGGGGTGATAATATGTTATTTTTTTAATGAAAATAAGTGTAATAAATACATAAGCATCATCTGTTGATGTTTTAAGATGGTCTCTTTTTCAGATGCCAATCAAATGGATGGCATTAGAGAGCATCCTCTTCAGAAGATACACTCATCAGAGTGATGTGTGGAGCTACGGTGAGTCTCAGTGCTGTTGAATATCAGGTGTTTGATTTAGTTTAGTTGTTTGAAGTTCTTCCTGCTCATTCTAGGGGTGACTGTATGGGAGATGATGTCAGATGGAGCCGAGCCATATGCATCCATGCATCCTCATGATGTGCCAGGTCTACTGGAGAAAGGAGAGCGACTGGCTCAACCACAGATCTGCACCATAGATGTCTACATGGTCATGGTCAAGTGTAAGGCAGATGCTAGACACATTTGGGAAACATTTAATGATTTTAAGCGCTGTTAGGGCACTGAACATCTTTCTAAACACAATTTTAACCCCTCTATCCTCAGGCTGGATGATTGATGAGAATGTAAGGCCTACATTTAAAGAGCTCGCCAGTGAATTTACGAGAATGGCAAGGGATCCGCCACGATACCTTGTGGTGAAAGTATGAAAACAAGATTTCATTTGAAAATGTTCACCAGGAAGCAGGTTTGTGATTGCTTTTAACATTGATTTCTGTGTCATAATGTAGCCTCCTCAGAATTGCGTTGGTGCAGATGAAAGCCACCAACGATATGTTAAAAGCTCTCATTTAGAGGCAAACTTGGAGGAGGATGATGATGATGATGAGGTATTGCAGGATGGGTTTGCTACTCCTCCCCTCCAGCTGTCACCAACTAGAAGTCATTCTCGCCTCCGTATGGCCTCCTACAAGGTGAGATGTCTGCAATACACCTCAACAAACATTTTTTTCATGTTTACACTAAGTTTGGGTTCAGTGAGATTTTTTTGTTTTTGAAAGAAGTCTCTTATACTTACCAAGGCTGAATTGATTTGATGCAGTACAAAATACAGTAAAAACAGTAGTATTATGAAATATTATTACAATTTTAAATACATTTTTATTTTATTCTATTTTAAAATGTAATTTATTCCTGTGATTACTAAGCTTAATTTTCATCAGTCATTACTCCAGTCTTCAGAGTCACGTGAGTCATTCTAATATGCTGATTTTTTTCAGGGTTCTTTGATGACTGCAAAGTTCAAAAGAACAGCATTTAATTTTTCTCTCTCTTCAGGGCACCACAGAACACACAACACCGATAGGCTATCTCCCCATGACCCCAGGAGAAGACCATAGACAGGTCAGCTTTCATATCATCTTGTCATGTTGTCTTGACTACACTTATAGATATAACTTCAAGCTTTCAACTCAAATTAACTTTTTAAATTATATCACAGTACGAACATGCATTAGATCAGCGAAATGTTTGCTGCCAAGGACCCCCATATATAATCCTCTTGCAAGAAACCCCTTTCATAAAATCTAAAGTCAGCTAGATATTTTTATGTTTAAAGACTCATTTATACTGTGTAAGTGAAAGCAACATTACTATTATTATAATATTATGAAATATGTTTTATTTATTATATATCATATTACCATACTGGAGCAAAATAATTTATCTAGAAAATACTGACTTTGCATTAAGCAGTGGTTTCAACCTTTTTGATTCAAAGGACCCACACAATATTCAAATATTCAGTATTTCCGGGAATTCCGTTGTAATAATGACAAAGCTGCTTGTTTTTATTGATATATATGACATTACTTAACTAATAATTCATTTTGTGACTCCAGAAGTGTAATATACCAATAGTTACTGAGGGAAAATATAAAGAAATATGATCTCAGTTTTGAGAAACATTGGTATTAAAGTGTAATATTACAAAAAAAAAAATTCAATTTATGTCATATTTACTTGTATAGCACTTTTTTAACAGTTAAAGGGATAGTTCACCCAAAAATTCAAATTCTGTCATTAATTACTCACCCTCATGTCGTTCCAAACCCATAAGACCTCTGTTCATCTTCGGAACACAAATTAAAATATTTTTGATGAACTTTCTGGCTCTGCATAGACACAATGCAACTGACACGTTTATGAAACGTGCCCAGAAAGGTAGTAAGGACATCTTTAAAATAGTCCATGTGACATCAGTGGTTCAACTGTAATGTTATGAAGCTACGAGAATAAATTTTTTGCGCAAAGAAAACAAAAATAACAACTTTATCCATCAATTTCTTCTCTTTCGTGTCTTCCGTTCACAAGAGCACCACAACGTAATTGCATACCATGCTGTACTGAATCGAACCGTACCGCTTGGAGGAAATAAGCCTCCTATATATATATATATATATATATATATATATATGAAGTAATCTATTTGTATTGTTCCCACACAGATGAGTGCCCAGAGGAGAAAGACGGGCTCAGTGAGGACAGAGTCAGAGTGCTCAGAGGGCAGAGGAACCATGGTGGACATTGAAATGGCTTCTCAAACAGGTAGCTTACGCAGAGGCCGCAGACTTATGGACAGCGCCTACATTTCCACCAGTGTGTCTGTGGCCTCAGATCCGTTTTCTTCAGGTCTGGAAGGTGTAGACGAGGACCATTATGGATATGTGTTGCCTACAGAAAGAGGTAAACCAATACTGGACTCACAGTTTATGTTTAGTCATTATTGAAACTCAACTGTATGCCATTTTTATGAGACATATCTTCTCATTTAGGTTCCAGAAGCACTGTTCCTCATGATAGGGCATCCAGAAACTCCAAGAGTGCTCTTCCGCCACCAAAAACAGATGTACAAGAGTATGAGCTAATGAAAAAACAGCCCCCTCGGCTTTCTACTTCACCCACAGACAGCACTGATGGTTCATCAGCACTGTGCAACCCATCCTCCTCTGCTTCTCCCTACACATGCAGCGTTTTACTACAGAAGAGAGACACTGACTCAACACAAACCGAACAGTCAGATAAGGGTGCCAGTCCGCCTGAAGGGGACATTGTGGAGTCTGCTGCTGCTGCTTGTGAATACAGTCTGGTTGGAACAGTAACATGTACTGACCAGAACCAGTCTGAGAGCAGCCCTGTAAAGGAAGAGCCACCAACAGAGCCACAGCCACAAGAAGCAGTGGTCGATTATGTATACATGGACATACGGACAGACATAACCCAGCAAAACAGTCCCGTGAGCAGTCCAGATGAAGTGGAGCGTGACAGCAGAGAAGCAATTTACCAAAATGTAAGTGCAAGACATAAGGAGAACGAGGATTCTGATCTCACTACACGGCGCAGTGAATATGTGGACATGGAGGCTTCTGGAAGAACTGGCTCTGAGGACAGAGATCAGGTTGATTATCAGAACTTTCCGGTAAAGGGAAGACCCGTTATGGGAGAGGAGCCACAAAAGACTGGTCTCAGATCCTACATAAAAGTGTGTGCTGGAGTGGAGGCACAAAACACTTCATTTGACAACCCAGACTACTGGCACAGCAGACTGTTCCACAAGAAGGATGCCGTTTGCACATAATTATTGACTTCAACTGACTAACATAAATAATGTGATGTGACAGAATGGACTGGCAGTTTCTAAGGACGTATATCTACCATGTGTTCAGTATTTGAACATAAATTTATGCTAAGGTGCCAACAAAATAATATACTTTATTATAGTATAAAATCACTTGTATTGTTGAAGATTGGCCTACCTCCACTTGTGTGTCTCTGATGTGCAACTCCTGTGGTTTTGTATAGATTTATGCTTGTTTTTTAAGAAGATGATTTTTGTGTACTCAATGAGGAACCCAAAAAACCCCAAACAATTATTGTATATTGATTTTTCTCTGTTAGTAAAAGTAATCTTTCAAGTTTATTGTCTCCCATATTTAATTATTATTATACAAAAATATTTAGCTGTCACCAATGTTTTGTCAAGTTAGAGCAGGTAATTATATTAAAAATATTTTATATATAAAAAAGATAATATAAGGTTGAACTATGTCTGTGAGTCAGATTGTTGCATATTTTTATTACTGTAATTTACAGGTAAACAGCAGAGTTAGAAAAAAGGGTCTAAAAACTGAATTTAGATCATGGTTTACATTGGATCATAAAATCGCCTACCAGTTATCAACACAACTTATAATCTTTACATGTCTGCTTTTACTAGTATTAACAACTACATTTGGTTTTCAAGTCGAACATGACAATTTAGGATTTACTTTAACCACCAGTGTTTTGATTCACTAAAATGAACCGACTTTTAAGTCATTCGTTTGTTCATCTGAAACCAGCCCAGCTCAATGACATGTATACATTGTCAGATTTAGATTTCTTCACATAAATAATAAAATGAACATACTCACAGTCTGATAAACAGCAGATCTAGAGTCGTTTCATGAACCACGATAAACTCAACAAGTTGCTTGAAAATTACAACAAATGGCACATTTAAAGTGCAAACTATTGTAACTGTAATTTCATACAAATCCCATGCATGTTACTTTGAGAATAGAGACAACACAAAATCTGATGAAGGCAATAAAATAGTTATTTTAAGAGTTCCATTTGTATTCCAGTTTTTGAAAAAATTACAGATTGATTGGACAGGAAATTGCGCACAATAAAAATATTTGCCATGATATTTGTTATGAGTTTTTCTTATGTGTGCGTGTGATACACAATAAATATTGAAATGATTCCGATTATTCAGAGAATAAAAGTTTCAAACAAAAAAAAACTAAAAATAAAAGGATTTTAATTAACTTTAACAAAAATGTACATTTACATTTAGTCATTTTGCAGACACTTTTATCCAAAGCGACTTACAATTGGGGAATACATGAAGCGATTCTTCTTAAAGAGGCAAAAAGACACAGGAAGTGCTCGTAATACCAAGTTTCAGGTATTTGTTCAAATAAGTACAAGCTAGAAAGGGAAGGAATAAATAAAGAGTTTTTAAGTCAAGTAGCATCGAAATAGATGAGTTTTCAGTTGTTGCTTGAAAATTGTCAGGGATTCAGCATTCCGGATAGGGGTGGGAAGATCATTCCACCAGCCAGGAATGGTGAACGAGAATGTTCTGGAAAATTATTTTGAGCCTCTCTGTGATGGTACCACGAGGCGTCGCTCACTAGCGGATCTCAGACTTCTAGAGGGGATGTAGATTTGTAATAGTGAGTGGAAGTAGGCTGTACTGAGCCTGCAGACCGAAGTTGATGGGGTACTTGTAGAAGAACCTAGCTGGATGGTGAAATCATGCTGTAGAGTTGAAGAGGCAGGGAAGACAAGAATCCATGCAGAGATGTCCGCCAGGCAGCCTGAGATCTGTGCAGTTACCGTTGGATCATCTGGTTGAAATGAGAGATAGAACTGTGTGTCATCACCATAGCAAAGGTAGGAGAAGGAGATGTAATGTATATGGAGAAGAGGAGGGGTCCAAGAAGATGATTGACAGTGTCAAAAGCAGCAGATAGATACAGCAGAATAAGGACTGATGATTTGGAATCAGCTTTTGCAATCCACACAGCTTCCATGACTGACAGTAAAGCCCTGTTCACACCAAGAACGATAACTATAAAGATAACTATAAAGATAACGATATTAGCGTCCACACCAGCGAACGATATCGTCTGTTTATTCTAAGCGCACTCGCGTCTGCCGCTTTAAATTCTTGAGCTCGTTACAGCAGGATGGATTCTGATTGGCTGTCAGTGTTTTATCGTTCATCAGCTGGGAAAAAATCGTTTTGAAAGTGATCACAACGATATCGTTCCTCTGTATCGTTATCGTTATAGTTGTGGTGTGAACTATGCTATTCTTTCATATTGAGAACGATTTTTAGAACTATATCGTGTGAACGGGCCTTAACACAGTCTCACAGCGTCCAGTTTGTTGTTCTGTGAAAGAAACAATGATACCAGGTTGAAAACAAATTGTTCGAGGGTTTTCGCTATGAATGGAAGGAGAGAGACAGGTCTGTAGCTGTCTATAAGAAAGGGTTACTTAAGCCTGCTTGAATGCTGTGGGGAAAGTGCCTGTGAGGAGAGATGTGTTGATGATGGTAAAAGTGTAGGAGAGATTGCTTGGAGGAGGTGTGAGGGGATTGGGTCTAGAGGGCATGTTGTAGGATGGCTGGAGAGCAGAAGTTTTGATACTTCTGCCTCAGTAAGGGGACAGAAGGAGAAGATGGGAGTTTTTGCAGTGGGTGTGGTTGGTTTGAGGTCCTGTGTGTGGGGCTGAGAATTGGATACTGATTGTTCTGGTTTTGTCTGTGAAGAATGTGGCAAAATCATCAGCTGTTATAGAAGTGGTGGGAGGTGGTGGAGGGCGACAGAGGAGAGAATGAAATGTTTTGAAGAGATTACGTGTGACTGGAGCGCTGATGATCTTGTTGTGAAAATATGAAAATTTGGCAGTATGGACTTCAGCAGAGAAAGATGAAAGCAGATACATACTCGGGTCTGACGGATCTTTTGATTTGCGCCATTTTCTCTCTGCTGCCCTGAGTTTGGTCCGATGCTCACAAAGAACATCGGATAACCAGGGGTTAGAAGGGACAGCCCGTGCTGGCCTGGAGGAGAGAGGGTAAATATCATCTAGACAAAGTAGAGCATAAAGTGTCAGTTGCTGCATTCACATCCAGAGATGAGAAATGGGTGGGTGAGGGAAGAGAGGAGGATACTACAGAGGAAAGATGGGAAGTTGAAAGGGAGCGTAGGTTTCGTCTAAAAGTAACCGGTATAGGGCTTGGTGGCATACAGGCAGCAAAATGTAGTTTAAATGTAATGAAGAAATAGTCAGAGAGATATATAGGGGTTCTACCAAAATGTTGTCTGCAGTACAGATTGCCTGTGTAAATTAAGTCAAGTTGGTTGCCTGATTTGTGCATGCTTGTAGTGAAGCAAGGAGTGAATGGAAGTCTGTAGCATAAGGCTTGTCCAGATGAATGTTGAAGTCGCAGAGACTAAAAGTGGACTGCCATCCTCCAGGAATGAGGACAGCAGCCAATCCAGCTCCTCTAGGAAGGTGCGTAGAATTTGCCCAGGAGGGCGGTAAATTACCACAACCTAGAGTTTTATAGGAGCTGTTATAGTAATCGCATGAGATTCAAATGAGTTATAATTGCATAAAGGAGAGTGGGTTGAGTATTTCCAGTTGTTTGAAATGAGCTGACCAGTGCCCCCACCCCGCCCAACCTGAGAGAAAGAGAAATGTAAGATGTTAAAGATTTATCCTAAATATGCTTTGTTTGTACGTAAAACACTCTTTGACATCTCTATGCCAAACTGGAAAATTAATGACGAGATATAATTTCCTCGAGCTCCCGCAGAGGTCACTCTGTCAGTCTATCCGCAGCTCTGCGGCTTTTATTTTGAAGTGCGGCGCCGTAATCGGCCATCTTGCGCGTTTCCACGGCTGCTGCTGGCGCAGGCTGTGAGATCTGAAGCAGCGTGCTGTGCTCCATCATCCCACAAGCAAAGCGAGGGAAAAAGTTACGAGCTCCTCTTGAATCCCACCGCTGACAAGCATGTCAGGAGACGACGACCAGCAAGAGCACACCATCTCTGATGACTTGGTGGTCACCAAGTACAAGATGGGGGCCGACATAGCAAACCGTAAGATTGATTCTGGAGCTTTATGCGTGATCAAGGGTTGATTTTGACCGAGCGGTGATGCAGCTCAGCGCTCGGCCATGTGTCTGCGAGCTGTAGTGAGATAGACATAGATGCCATTCATTTTGTAGTTTTTTTGACTTGACTTAACTTGAAATCGTGCGGATAAGCATCAGCAGTAGACGTTTTGTAATCTTAAGAGCGTTGTTTATGTTTATAAATATTCGGCTAGCAGGTTAGCCAGTTAGCTGTAGTTGTAACGTACCGACTTAAAGTGGTTGTTCACCCCAAAAGTAAAATTCTGTCATTATTTACTCACCGTGATGTTACTCTAAACCTGCATGACTATTAACCACAATAGGACATGTTTGACACAACGTTAAGTGACTGACAGCCTCTGAGTCACCATTCACTTTCATTGCTTGTTCTTTACGATGAGAGTGAGTGGCGACTGACCCTGTCATTCTGCCCGACGTCCAGTACTAAAGTTAATTCAGCAGATATATATATATATATATATATATATATATATATATATTAGTAGGTATTACGCCACAGTAATGTAAAAAAGTGTCCAGTAGATTTATTGGCAGGTGCTGAGAAAGTTTTAGCTACTGTCAGCTACGCAAATCTTCAATTTCTTTCTTTTTACTAGAAGTGCTTACTGATTTAATGTGTATTGATCTTCTTCAGACCGGGTCCTGTCACATAGTGCTTTAGGGAGAGCTTCCAAATCTGTTGGGTATGAAATTTGGTTGTCTAATGTGAAATCTTTCTTTTTCAGAGGCTTTGAAGGTGGTCATCGAAGCAGCCAAGCCTGGTGTGTCTGTCCTCAGCCTATGCGAGAAAGGAGATGCTTTCATCACTGCCGAAACAGGCAAGGTCTTCAAGAAGGAGAAAGAGATTAAGAAAGGTAAGAATGCTTCTGAAAAGAGCTAAATAATATTCATTACAATCTTGAATCAGTGATTTCAAAAGTGACCTTAACCAGTGATTTTAAATGTGGGGTTTTTTATTTAAAACGTATACATTTTCTTGATTTTTTTAATGTATTTATTTTTAAAAATGATGTTTAAAAAAATAAAAATCTATAATATTCATTAAAATCATAAATCAAAATTGATATTTTAAAAATGTTTTAATTATTCTATTTTTACATTTTATTTTATATTTCAAAAAATAAATTATTTATTATATGCAAAGTATTTTTCAAAGGTTAGGAAACATTACATTTCTAAATGTTTTCATCAAATTTCTTATGTTCACCAAGGCTGCATCTATGTGCTCAAAAATACAGTAAAACCTTTTTTTTTTGTAGTATATTTAAAAATGTCACTTATTCCTGTGATGGTAAAACTGAATTTTCAGCATCCATTTCTTATGAATAGTTATTTCAAATTGTAATAATATTTCACAGTATTACTGTTCTTACTGTATTTTTGATCAAATAAATGCAGCCTTGCAGAGCATAAGAGACTTCATTAAACATTTAAAAATCATTGTTTCCAAACTTTTGACAAAGTCCTCTATATGAAAAAGTAGATGAATGTTTTATACTTGTGTGACAGGGATTGCCTTTCCCACCTGTGTGTCTGTGAACAACTGTGTGTGCCACTTCTCACCGCTGAAGAGCGATCCAGACTACACACTCAAAGACAGTGACTTGGTTAAAATGTGAGTGTTATTTCTGTTCGATATATAAATGTATGTATTTTTTGTTTATTAGCACATTTCTTCATTATTACATTGTTTTTCCACAGTGACCTTGGAGTGCATGTGGATGGCTTCATCTCCAACATTGCTCATAGCTTTGTGGTTGGCGCAACCAAGGTATGTCTTTTGTTGTGAATGCTACAAACTCATTTTTCATTCTGTTAGAAGTGCACTTAACTTTGCTGTTCTTCTAGGATGCTCCTGTGACAGGACGGAAAGCGGATGTGATCAAAGCTGCCCACTTGTGTGCAGAAGCTGCTCTCCGGCTGGTTAAACCTGGGAATCAGGTTAGTTAGAATCAATCCGGTCATGTAATTAACTGCTAAAAACATCCTCATGAATAAAACTATATAATGATTTAAAATTTCACAATCAATTCTCTATTATAAAATTGATAATTCCCTTTGTGGAGGTCAACTTAAAACCTTGGTCTACATGTAAGGGACAATATCCTCAGAAGGATGCTACTTAATTGGATGATTTTTTTTTTTTTATGTTATTTTAGTGTTGTTATTTATATACGATTATAGCATTTTAAAAAATATATTAAAAATATTTTAAAAAATAAACAATTGTTTTTGTAATTTTTGTTAGTTTTTTATTTCTATATAACTTGAATAAAATGATTTGTAGTAGTTAACAATGATTTAAATGTGGTTCACAAAGTGTTTCAAATGCATTTAGGAAGTTACAATGGACCAACCAGCTGTTTTTCTGTTTTTCTCAGAACACTCAGGTCACAGAGGCCTGGAACAAGATTGCCCAATCATTCAAATGCATGGCCATCGAGGGTGAGCTGACCAAAACCTGAACTCATCTCTGTTGAAGCATAATAACATGGTTTTAAAGCTCCTTCTGTCTCTTTACACAGGCATGCTGTCTCATCAGTTAAAGCAGCACGTCATTGATGGAGAGAAGACCATCATTCAGAACCCCACCGACCAGCAAAGGTCAGGATAATGAAGAGCTAGATTGTTTTTGAAAATGATTGAGTATTACTCTGTTTAATGCTCTCTGTCCTTGTCTGCTCTTAAGGAAGGACCACGAGAAGGCAGAATTTGAAGTGCATGAGGTGTATGCTGTGGACGTGCTCATTAGCACTGGAGAGGGAAAGGTGAAGACTCATCTTGGCATCAACTGTTCCCTTGATGTGCGACAGATAGCTGATCACAGTGCTCTCTTTCTCCCTGCAGGCTAGAGACTCCGGGCAGAGAACCACTGTTTACAAGCGAGACCCCAGCAAGCAGTATGGACTGAAGATGAAGACCTCCAGGGTGTTCTTTAGTGAGGTCGAGCGGCGATTTGATACCATGCCATTTACTCTGAGGTAATGAGGTTTATTTTTATTATCACTAGTTAAAAGTTAGTTAAACTTGCATTTAAAGAAGGGCAGCCACTTAAAAATAAAATGAAGAAATCCATTATTAAAGGGGAGGTAAAGCTTTTAATGAAACTTGGCTGTCTGTGCAGTAGAATTGTTTTTGAAATCCATGCTACTTAACTAGAGAAAAAAGGTACGTACAATCTGTAGTTTTTGCAAAAGCCCTCCAAAAAGCCGTTTTGTTACCCTTTAATTCAATAATTCAAAAGTAAAAATATGAAAAGAGAAATCACTTACAAATTTATAAATGTATAATAAATATTTATATTAATTCAAAAAGTCAATTCAAATATTGCTTAAATTGAATAAAACATTTTAAAATCAATTTAGTACCAAAGAATTGTTTTTTATGATGTTTAAATAGCTGTTAATGTTAATATATTTTAAAGTGCATTTTATTCCTGTGATGAAAAAGCTGAATTTTCTGCATCATTACTCCAGTCTTCAGTGTCACAGGATCCTTCAGAAATCATTCTGATATGTAGGTTTACTGCTCAAGAAACATTCTTATTATTAATGTTGAAAACAGCTGTGCTGCTTTATATTTTGTGCAAACCGTGGCACATTTTTCAGGGATCGTTGAATATAGAAAGATCAAAAGAACAGCATTTATTTGAACATAAATGTCTATCCTGTCACTTTTAAAGATATATATTTTTTGGCATGTATTGCCTTTTATTAGGACAGGACAGTCACTTTGACAGGAAGTGAAGTGGGAGAGAGAGGGGATGGGAGTTTGGGAAAGGTCCGCGAGCTGGGACTTGAACTCGGGACGCCTGAAGCGCTGCCCACGAGGGTTTTGGCGCCGACTTTACTGTCACTTTTGATCAATTTAATGCATCCTTGCTGAATAAAAGTATTGATTTCCTTCAACAACAACAAAATCCTACGGGCCCTTTTTGAATGCTAATGTATAAATGATATAAATGCATTATATAAATATATAAACATTAAATTGTTAGACCAGGTCGCATTCACGTTAATGCATTTGACAGTGTATTCAAGCTATATGTTTACGTGCCAATCAGATGTATGACTTTGAAGTTATTCGTATCTCAAATGAAAGTGCATGGCACAAAACAAACTCTTCACCTCTGTTGCTCATCACATTTCGTTGTGTCTCTCTCCTTGTGTTTCTGTCTTTGTGTGGTCTGGTGTCTGTGCTATCAGGGCATTTGAGGATGAGAGTAAAGCTCGACTAGGAGTGGTTGAGTGTGCCAAACACGAGCTGCTTCAGCCCTTCAATGTCCTGCATGAGAAGGAAGGTGAGGCATTAGTACCACAGTCATAAAATTTCACTTTTATATGTAAAACCTTCAATCAAGCATGAAGATGATAGGGTTAAACCTTTGCAACGAATCACTAAATGGAAATAAAAAATAATTTCCTGTCACGCCGGTGCTCATTTGCACATTTGCCGCATGACCAGGTCAAAGACTGTTCTTATTTTAGAAGTTTGGTGCCATCAGCAAAGTCTCGAGAGTCACATTGTCAAACCTTCTGTCTCTTACACATCTTTTCTTTCAAGGTGAATGTGTAGCACAGTTTAAATTCACGGTGCTGCTCATGGCAAACGGCCCTCTGCGTATCACCAGTGGACCTTTTGATCCAGAGCTTTACAAGTCTGAGCATGAAGTACAAGACCCAGAGCTCAAGGTAAGAAAACGAGGGGTTCTGGTGTTACATACAGGGAACTGGTATGGAAGTTATATTGGAGGTTTATTAGTTCATTAATTAAAAGTTAATATTTACAGAATTTAAAGAAGTATTATTTAAAGAATTATTGCATTTTTTATTCTGCTTTTTAAGGACTAGTTGGAAATTTTATTTTATATATGTAAATATTCTAATAATAGGTAGAAGGAACCCAAGTATGAATATTTGTCAAAGTATGAAAATTATTTTCAAAAATAAAATAATTATATGATAGTAACATTAAAATAATGTTAATAAAACATTATTGCCAAAATTAAAGTATTGATTTCTCAACTTTTAAATGATTCATTTTTACGAAACAAAAATGAAACAATCGTATTTCAGCTGCAGAAAGATGTCAGTATAACAGAGCTTGTAAACAATGTCACATAATGTCACATTTACCTCAGAAAAAAAGTGTATTTGCTGACCATAAACTTATTTGCCAGCTAGAAAAATTAACTCGAGAGGAGTATTTAGCTAAATATATGCACCATATAACATATTCATTATCATTTTTACTGCTCTTCAATATTTAATTTATTATAACTTCATTTAGTGTAATTTAAGTGTTTATATACAAATCAGTTAATTTTAACCTTCAATATTAGAGTAATGTAATGTAGTACCAACTGACTCATGTATATTTTACAGAGTTAGCTGTTTTTTTACCCTTGATAATTTGCTATGTTGTACATGATATATATCCAAAATGATCAGAATCGAATCGAAAGCTTGTGAATCAAAATTTCATTGAATCATGAAATTTGTGTCAATGCCTAGCCCTAATGTTGCCTATAATTCAATATCATTCATTATTAATTAATATAATAATAATATAATTTTTTTTATATATTTTAGTAAGCGAACAAGGGACAAACATTTAGGGGCCGTTGGCAAAAAAAATCCTACTCTACGTAATTGAATTCTCCAGTTGATTTTTGCATTCAAGATTTACTGGCAATGTGTTTTATTATTTGCAGGCATTGTTGCAAAGCTCAGCCAGCCGCAAGGCACAGAAGAAGAAGAAAAAGAAGGTTTGTTGTGTCAGCATCCACTTTCCCCATTTCTAATGGCACTTTGTGAATATGAAACCGTAATTGCAAAATTTTTCTTTTCCCAGGCATCCAAAAATGTGGAGAGTGCCACAGGACAACCAGTGGAGGCTGAGAGCGAAGCTGCTGCATAGACTCCCACTGCCAACCAAGCTGACTGACAGAGCCTCTGCACAGCCCAAAGAACAGAACCGTTAAAGCTAATTATGACCTGCCCCACTGAGAGGCCTCCGGCCAAGCCTTCTGTCTTTTTGAATACCTCCTCATTCGTTACATAAGACTGCTACAGGGTTTGTGCAGTTTACTTGCGTTTGGTTGTCTTTGAATGCGGCTGGGAGTATGCGGATGAGCAGGTAGATACTGTCCAACCGTGTTTACAGGAGGCGAGTGCTGGGTTTTTTTTTACCCTCTCTGTCATTGTACAAGCCATCATGAACAACAAAAGTGTAATGGTGGCACTCTTAAGGAAGTTTTGCTACAAAGTGCCATTCATGTCCATGCAGATGAGATCCCTGTTTGAGGTCTGTTAAAGGTTGAGTTTTTGTCAGTTGGGAAATGATCATAATTTGTATTGATGACCTGTAATGAGTCTTTGGAGCGGTAACAGCCTTACTAAACCTTAAATATAGCAAACCAACTACAATGGAAGCACTGTTAATCAATTTGGTAAGCTTTGATTTCTGTTAGATGACATTCAGCATTCGTTTTCTAGTATTTCCAGAATTGTGAAAATGCTTTTCCAGAGTCTGTTTCGATGTAGATCTTTCCTTCAGCTTATTGGTCCGACTTCTCAAACCATTGTTTATTGATTTAATTGACTGACCAAATTAACCTGTCATTTTATAAACGTACATCTAATAAATTTAATTAGCCAATTGATGGATCCAAGCCTGGTTTGTTTGTTTAAACTCAACAAATATCACAAAATGTATTCATCTATCAGAATGCAGCAGTCATATGGCACACAGAAAATATTATGAGTGCCATTAGACACAAAATGTCAAACCCAGTGTCATCTGCAAACCAATGACATACCTATAAGGAGATCATTTAACTTAACCAACTGGTCACACGGCAATTTAACGGGAACCATGGAGTTATTTCCTGTCTAGTTCGCACAGGTGTGCTAGTAGAGTATCCACAAGTTTAGTTCATTTTAACTATCGATATATTCTACTAAGTTTGACATCTAAAAAGTGTCGAAATACAATTCCAGAGAGAAAAGGCGAAAGGGAACTGGATTCGTAACTCGCGCGCTGTTCTCTCGCGCACAGCCGCCCACACGTGAAGCGCGGATCCGTGCATCGGGTCTTAAAGGGACAGCGGCTTATAAATACTGCTGTCATTAATGATCATCAAACAACAGAGCAACTGCAAATAGTATATTCCTGCACAACCGGAGGCTGCAGTTTCAGGACAGCAGTTCTAGGACCCTATGCTTTTGTAACAGCGCTACCTACCGAATTGGATCACTAAAGATGGACGACATGCACAGCAGTCGGAGTGAGTAACTTTACCGATTTTCATTTAAGTTTTATTTTATAACCTTAAAACGATGCAAAGTTTACGAAGCCAACGTGAGAACTGCTAAGAAATAATAATGAATTCCCTATTGCTAGTTTTATTGATTATTACGATGTTCTTAATTCGTGGCCATGATTTAATTAAGCTAAACCTTGTTGACATAATGACTACAATAAGTCAATCTAGCCAGCACATTAATTAAACTTAAAAAGATGATAAAAGCATGTTGATGTGTCAGATTTACCTGTAGCTTACTGTATTAGTGTGAAAACGTGTTTGATACTCATTGTTTTTGCATATTAGTTAAGTATAAATCATCGTTCATAATTAAACTGGGCTCATTGCTTGGTTGCACCACAATATGTGTTATTAGCCTGTCCCTTTGGCAGTACTTTAGATGAATCTTGTTGATGTTTGAAAGGCATGGTCAGCGGTTTGCCTTCTGGACTGATGAGGCCAGAAACTTGCTCCAAGGAACTCTTCAGCCAGTGTACAGAGTGCTATCTCAGAGGAAATCCACATCCAGGCTGTCGATGACCACACCGCAGAGGTAAAGAGACTGCTGGACTTCATTGTGACGTTACAGGGATCTGAGGAGCATTTAGTGGTACTTAAACAATGTTCACATTTAATCATCATTACAAACAAACTCATAGTAAGGGCCTTAATTAGGAATAACATTAACACTACCTTTTAACTATGCTGCAAATTATTGTATCTTTATCTTAAATGTATCAATTTCCTCAAAATAACAGTTTTTTCACCATGGTTTGCCCATAGGGTGTACTCAACGGGAAGCCCTCTAAGTGGTCTCATAAGCTAACCGCCTCCCGAGTGCCTGTCTACCTCGACAGTGAGGAACAACTGTCCTGTTTACCGATCTGAGAGGAGTGCTGCAGAGGACACCAACACAACTGAGCTTCACAAATGACGTGCAGAGGTATGCCAGACCATGTAATGTGTTTGCGAGTGTCCTGCTCCTGCACTTACAAAATCTACTGTATAAACTGCATGCTGGTGCTACTCGTGTATGGACCAATGTATAATGGCTTGCTGTTCAGTACTGCTATAATAGTATACTTAAATTAACTGTTTTTT
>NW_015505316.1:24545-50503 GCF_001515645.1 Sinocyclocheilus grahami | reverse complement strand
CATTATAAGGAATGAATAATGCATTATAAGAAACCTTATAATATGTTGCATCATCTTATAAATAATCGTAAGAACAGTTTTAATGTATTATAATACTTATTTGTGGTTAAGCGTATGATGATTTATAACACACAATGAACACATTGCATCCACTTAAGTTACAATGGATTATATTTCTCATAGTTATAATGTATTATAGGTCTCATATCTTGCCAGTGTTTAAGATCTGCACAATAACTTAGTACATCTTATTTGTGTTTTTACTTTAAAATAACAAATACAAAGTCTTCATTAAAACATTCAAAAATGCTTTAATGTGGTCTTATTGTTATTAAGTGCTCTTTGTCTGCTTTAAGTGTGTATATTTGTGTGTGTGTTTGTGTGGTTTCCACAAAGAAATGTAGAAAACACAAAATATAACAACACTGTAGCACCTCACTGTATTAAATTAGCCTATACATTTTACATATAAATCACATTTCTTATCAATATACATTTAATGATTAACAATAAAGATTAATAATAAGGAAAAGAGGCACATTACAAATAGCCTACGTCGTTGAAGCCTGTCCTACTGTAGATAAACAGAACATCCCCGCTTATTAACTAACAATAATGTACCTCAAAGAAGCACAAATAAAGATATAGGTGCAAACAGAATACAGTGACGTCAACCTTGGTTTTAATAAGCAGTTATTATTTTATGACACAGAACGCGTTGGTGAAACTCATGCATCTAGCAAGAACTTAATACACAAAATAGTCATATTGATTCAAGCATTTAACATTTATGAATGAATTAAATGTCAGTAGCCTAATGAACAATACTGTACAAATTATAGCGATCACAAGGTTCATATTCTATCCCAAACGCGTACAGTAAATACAGTATAGCCTACAACACCCCATCAGTTATATTCAGGTCAATAGTGCCACCTGTTGGCGCAGTTTTGTAACTTAGAGAACAACTTTTTTATGTCGAGATCACGAGAAAATAAGTCGTTATAACGAGAAAACAAGAAGCGAAAAAAAATAATAATGCATGGCCGCTTAGAACTTCCGTAAAAAACCGTAATGTGATCCGAACCGTGAGATTTGTGATCCGTTGAACCACTACTTTTTAGGAGTGTTCCAAGTGGCCAAATACTTCTTGAAAAGCCTTTACTGAATGTGTTGCTGGCAATGTATTGTAGGTCCACACGGTTTTGGTAAACTCCGCAAAAAAAAAGTGAAACGTACCTTTTCAGGATACTGTATTTTAAAAATAATTTTGTAAAATCCAAATAGGCTTTACAGATCTTATACTTGTTCAACAAACAATTATTGCACATGCAATGTAAAACACACCCCATAAGTTCTGAAACCAAATAAAACCATTTTATTAATTATAAATTGATACATAACTAATAATCGTGTATAATTAATTATAGGCCTATATTTCAAATAATTAAAATAACATTTTAATTTAATTGTACTTTTTATTTCAGACCTTGTACCGTAAACACTGCTTAAGCGTCACATAAATAACTGCAAAAAATCAGTCACATTGTCAAGATTCTTGACCACTGTATAAATTGGATGAAAATGGAAAATTATTGACAGGTGTAGGGGTGTAGCACGCGTTTCTTTTTGTAGTCGCTGGAAAATGACGCCACCGAACCGAGGCGTATATAAGAGGCCGTGCCCCGCAGCGCGTTCTCTTGGAGTCGGTGCTGTCGCTTGACGAGGTGAGGATAGCGGCCGCGGACAATGCGGTAACAGCTCATACAATCCAGAGCAATCCAAGACATTTACACACCATCCATCGTTAACTCTAACATTATTTGTTTATTTACAGAACCATCTTCTCATCATGAGAGCGAAGGTAAGTACATTTTTCATGTAGAAGTGAAATCGAGTGTCTCGTTATTTGGCTAGTCTTGCTAGCATCTTAGTGGCTAATATAGTGTAAATTGCACTATAACATTGATGCTACTTAACTGAATATTTTACTGTAAGTTTATTTTTAACCATGTGGAATAAAGTCACTAACTGAGATATGTAGTGTTATACTCGGGCCTAGTGTGCTAGGTTACCCTGCTAATACGCTTTGTCGCAGGGAATATTGTTACCAGATTGAGCTTGCAGTCGCTGTGTATTGCGTTTTTATTATTGACTTATTTACGTTGATAGTGGTTTATTATAAATGTTAATCTTTATCGCTTCTCTTTGGTTTCTTATAACTATTCCGCCCGAACGGCCATGCTGCGTAACGTAGTGAAAATACAGCCAATAGCGCCAGTTGCGAATGCGCATGTTTAACGAGTTGCAATGTTTGTTTTTAACTGGTTAACCCCAGTTTATTAATGGTTTTACTCCTCTTGCAGTGGCGAAAGAAGCGCATGCGCAGGTAAATTTGTAACTATATAAACGGCATCTTACATTCTTTCCCTTTGGAATGGGCATGAAGTGATTGAATCCATTATTTTTTTAGGCTGAAGCGTAAAAGGAGAAAGATGAGGCAGAGGTCAAAGTAAACTGGACCCTGTTTGCTGAAGCTGAGAGTGCTCCTCCACTTTAATCTCGGCAAGAGTCTGCTGAAAGCCCAACTGAAGCTCCACTCATCCACCATCTATGAGGCCTGCTTTCTTCTGAATGAGGATTTGGTTTTCCATCACCTGGTTCTGCAGAAGCATCCTGGTCTTGACCATGTGAACTGTTTTGGACATTCCTCAAACCTGTCAGCTCAGCGAGTTTTTGTCTTCAATAAATCTTTTGGTTTAAAAAATAAAAAGTCCTTTTGGCTGTTTTCTCTTGTATGAAGTTATTGGGTTTTATTAGTGCCGTGTAAAGTTCTAAGATCTAACTAAAGTATTGCAGGAGCCAGTGTTGGAAGGCACAATGCATCTAGAAGGCTTTAATCCCGGCCTTGGTAGGCTGCGGACTCGGCCCTGCCTCACGATTCCGCTGGAAAACACGCCGTGTCTGTTCTCTGGTCCTTTGGAAAGTGCGTCGGTGCCTTATTGCCGGTCTACCTGGCTGGATATTTCGGATTCAGTATCAGTTTAGTTTTGCTCGGTCTCCTGGTTTATATGGGATGGAAACATAGTCGCGATGGAAAAAATGCGCGACTGCAAAGCGCAATGTATTTTTTAGAAAATGAGCAGGATGTCACCACTACACGGGTGTTTAGAAGTAAACGGGAATTGCCGGCATGGGTAAGGGACTTTATACCATAAATGGCATCATTCTAGTAGCCAACAGTTCAGCACCGTAGCCATCAACACATGAAATCTTCGAGCAGATAGACATGCAGGATTTCTTAGCGCTTTTCGCTGGTATTTTTGTTTACAATGAGCGTAAAAAGTGTATATTTAGCTGCTTTCGTGGCAATGACAGCTTGATTTCATGTTGTAGTTATTTACTGATATGATTTTAAATATTTAATCACCTACTCTTGCAGTGCAACCTGTTAGTAGCTATTAATTACACATCATACGCATCAGAAGTACACACGCTATTACACACTCAGTGTTCTACATTCCTTTAAAATAACATCTATTTTATCTTACAGTACTTATGTTTCTGTAATTACTAGAAATTAATCCAGTATTGACCCGTTTCCTTCATCATGCTAGTACTTATTCCAAAAGTGACTTATCTATTAGGTTAGTCACTAATACTATTAGTTACATTGCTAGTCACTATCCCATTAACAAGTAAATATTCCATTTGTAATTGGTAACCAATTGCATTTACCATTGAAATTTACTCATATCTGTAGTTTAGATATCAACCATTCACTTCTGACTACTGAGAAATGTGCATTGATTACAAAACGGTACCCATACCTGCTACTAGTTACTATCCCAATAACAAGTAAATATTCCATTTGTGACTGGTAACAAATTGCATTTACCATTGTAGTTTCTGGTGATCTGTAGTTCAGCTAACTACTTTTTACTACTCACTAGTATGCATTCAAGGAAGATGTAAGTTCACTGAAACGTGTTCATTACAAACTAGTACCTATACTTGCTACTAAGTCACTTTATTGGGATAGTCACTATCCCAATAAAAAAATACTAATATTACATTTGTGACTGGTAACCAATTGCTTTTTCCATTGAATTTTATGGGGACTGTAGCTCAGATATCAACTCTTTGGTTCTGCCTAGTATTTCAGTTTTACAAGTAACTGACTACCCGTCCTTACTTTTTATTTAGTAATATTCAAATAGTTGATGGCACCATATCAGTTTTTCTAGCAGTAGTAGAATAGATACAGGTACGTGTTTATTAGGCGCTAATGTGTATTCCAGTTCATAGCAGTAATTACAAAAAAATTAACTATAAAGTAGTTATTCTGACTGTAAGTTAAATTTAAAAAAAAATCTGTTTTGTAACCAGTGAGATGCTTCACTATCATTGATTTTACATACAGAAGGTTTCTTTCATTTTGTTAACGGGGAACTATAGTTTCGGTACTATATTTATAATATATTACGACATTATCTGTAGTCAGAATGCGTGTTCATACCCCTGTATTGCTTCATCGTCATAGCGAGAGCTTCTTTCAGCCAACTCTGCCAATCAAAGTTGACAGTTTTCTCCCTTTCATAAGCATCCAGCACACTCCCTGACAGAGTTCATATTTATATTCTCCTTACCTCCCTCCTTTCATCCCCCGTCCCTCATTAACTTCATTACATTCCAAAGTCAGTCCAGCCCTTGCTATATTTGGACATTGAAGTATCCAACCTCATGGGACTGAGTCACCAGCAGCTAAATGGCAAAATGAACCATTTGCAGCAAGAATTTGGTGAGGGGGTGATGGGAAAACATGAAGAAGTTGAAAATTGTTTGGAAAAGTATGACCTGTGGTCAGAGAAACCGTTGTGCCACTTTCCTCACGTACCTCACATGTACATAGTGGCTTTTTTAACTGATGTGTTTTGTATAAACCTACCCACATCCTGTTACAAATTATGTGTTTAAACTTTAAAGAGCACTGCTGCAGAAATATACCTTTGTCTGGTGTCTTAGATTAAAATATATAGTTGGGAATCGTTTATGTAGAGGGTCAAGTTATATTTCATTTAATTTAATTACCTTGTTATTTGTTAACTTTATCATTTGTAATTTAATTAAATTGTAATGTTTTATTTAGTTATTTATTTATAGTTAAACATCTACACTGAAATCAGAACTGACCTTTAATTAAGGTTCCTTTGCCACTGAATATTTGTTTTTAGTCATAATTTTATGATTCTTTCTTCCAACTATTACGGTCTGCTATTGCCATACTATTCAATGGAGTACATTTTGTTAAACATTTACAAGTATTCTTGTGCAAGAATGACAGTATTTTCAAGAACTGGCAAAACTGTGTATTCCTGTGTCTGCACAGCTGGTGTTTTCACAGGAAAATGCTGGTGTTTTGTTAACAACAGCTCTGACCTTCACAGTGTTTATTTAGTGTACAATATAAGAGGTCTCCTTGCATACTGCATGTAAAACCATTCTGTTATATGTGTTGACATCGGAAGTCAAAGTGTACTCTTTGTTTGCCATAGGTGAACTTTCCTGACGTGGAAAAGGTTGAGTGGATGAACAAGGTATTAAACTCTTTATTCAAATACACAAATGCACACGTGACTGCAGCTGCTGTTCTCATTGTTTCTGCTTCGTGCTCCTGAGGGCACAAGCGTGTATGTTTTCAAATTCAGTCCCTGAAGATAAATCGTTGGAACGGTTTGGCAGCACTCCAGTCTTTGCATAATGTTTATTAAGTTGTCATTGGCGTAATATACCTTATTTTGGAATAAAGGACCCACAGACTACATTGTAGGAACAATTTGCTTATTTCACAGACTTTTAAATGGCCACACAAACCACACAGACTTTGAAAGCTTATCAGGAAGAATGTTGCCTTGTGAAAGTCTTCAGACTGACTGCCACATGATCTTCCAGATTCTTTCATTATTTCTCCTTTTAAAGCACAAAAATTTAATACTGGCTTTGAGATTTCATTAGTCTATTCTCATATAAGAGCTTCTCAGAGTAGCAGGCCAGACACTTCACAGATTGTTCATGAGTTTTCTTGCACACAAGGCTTGTTGTTAGCATGCAGGCTTCAAAGGTTTGACTCAAACAAACTTGTGTTTAGACAGTGAGAATAGGGAGGGTGGATTGTGGGATATGCTTCAAAGCTCACTACACACACTGCTCTTTCTGATGACATTTGCAAACACCCAGTAAATGAATATGTTATGATGCAGGTTTTGTAATTGTATTTAATCATGATTTTGGTGTTAAACTAAACAGCACGGATTTAAGTTGTTGCATCAGTGTACAGAAAATCAATCAGTATTTTTTATTAATGCTCAATCTAAAAAGGAGTTTTAGAGTATCTCTCAGGAGTTTTTAACCTTAGTGCTTGTGATTTCTGTCTGAGGTTTGACTGACAAATTAGACTCCTTTTGCATGCATTCATTTCAAAACATAATGCTCTAATGTTTGTGTATCTCAAAGAGTATGTTATATCCAATAAAATATTTATATTATATACTCGGAAGCAAAAATCTCTTCATTGACTTGATATCATCATCTTCATGAGTTTCTACCATTTCTTATTGTTCATAACTATCCCGGCTCACAGATATTGCAGCAGGCCTGGCCATTTATTGGACAGTATCTGGAGAAGCTGCTGGTGGAGACTATTGCCCCTTCAATCCGTGCCGCCAGCGCTCATCTGCAAACTCTCAGCTTCACCAAAGTTGACCTGGGCGACAGGGTATACAAATCTAACTCTGATAAAAGTTCTTTGCATATGTTTCTCATATTTGAATTTGATTCTCAGTTCCTGCTTATCAGAGCTATTTCTTGAAAATGTTGGCTACTGACTAAGACTTTTTTAACAGGCTATGAAGGTAGTTGGGGTGAAGGCCTACACTGAGCATGATAAACGTCAGGTGATACTGGATCTTTATATCAGGTAGTGTTATTGGTCTCTTTCTTGGCAAACAGGTTCTTTACCTTGGAGTTGTGGTTGTGTCTTGTTCATAGTATATTCTTATATAGTATTTTGGATTATATTTACAAAAACAGACTATTGTATTAGATTTTATTTATATTTAAATGTTTTTTTCTTTTTTTGTCAGTGTGATCTTAAAGTGTATGTCTTAATTCTGTTACTTGGGGGGTTGCAAGACATTTAAGGCCAAAAAAATTGGTTGCTGACCAAAAAAGGTTGAGAGCCCTTGGCTTATAGCCGTATTTAAATCCTTTTGGCTGTGTTGCAGTTATGCTGGAGATGTGGAGATTAATGTTGAGGTGAAGAAGTACTTCTGTAAAGCTGGAGTGAAAGGCATTCAGGTAAGGAGGAGGTCAACGTGACACATTAAAGAGAATAGATAAAAGACTTATTGACTGAAACCAGTATCTCCTATTCTATAGCTCCATGGAAAATTGAGGGTGATCTTGGAACCTCTAATTGGAGATGTTCCTCTCGTTGGAGCCATCACCATGTTCTTCATTCGCAGACCTGTTAGTACACCATTTCCATCTTAATTACTGTATTACTTTGTAATAACCCCCTCTTTTATTACACAGTCTTTGTTTATGCTTCTCTTCATCTTAGAAACTCGACATCAACTGGACTGGGTTGACCAATTTGTTAGACATACCTGGTTTGAAGTGAGTGAATATGTTTTGTATCATTTTTCTCTTTTGGTTTTATGATTTAGATATACCACAACTCCACTGGAATTTTTTATACTGTAACTCTCTCTTCTCATATGCTTCATTCATTAATAATCAGTAGAGCACTGGTCTGATTATTCAAAGTCTGCTGAGCTTCCCTCTATTCAAATAAAGCAGGGAAACATGCAGTCATTCATATTTATCATAGCTTAACTCATTGTAATCACTCAGAAGCCATGCTTTAAAATAGTTTAAATGTATTTTGTTTGTGCTTCTGTGTCCCATTTTCTCTGTACGAACCCCTTGCATTCATTTTCAGTGCCATGTCGGACACTATGATAATGGATGCAATCGCCTCTTTCCTGGTTCTCCCCAATCGTCTCACTGTGCCTTTGGTGGCCAATCTGCACGTAGCACAGCTGCGTTCCCCTCTCCCACGGGTAACACTTCACTGTGCCTTTATGGAGTATTTAACTATGTTAACCTTTTATTTGAACTATTCAAGATCTATCCAATGTACTTTAATACTCCATAGTTTCATCATGCATGCTTGTCCCGTGTAGCTGCTTCATAATGTTGAATTTCTCATTTACATAATTACATATGTAAATTAAAGGAATAGTTCAACCAGAAATGAAAATTGCTGAAACAAATCCTCAGATCATCCAAAATGAGAGATGAGTAGATGAGTTTGTTTCTTCATCAGAACAGATTTGGAGAAATTTAGCATTACATCACTTGCTCACCAATGGATCCTCTGCAGTGAATGGGTGCTGTCAGAAAGAGAGTTTAAACAGCTGATAAAAACAACACCATAATCCACAAGTAATCAACATGACTAGTCCATCAATTAACGTCTTGTGAAGCAAAAACCTTCATCCTTAAGACGTTTTTAAATTCAAGCTAAAATACCTGCGTAATATTGTTTTCTCGCAACAGTTTAAAGTTAAAACATCTTAATTATGGATTTGTTTCTTACAAACACAGCTTTTCACTTCACAAGACATTCAATGATGGACTGGAGTCATGTGGATTATTGTGATGTTTTTATCAGCTGTTTGACCGCAGAGAATCCATTTATGAGCATGTGAAGTAATAAGTAAATATTCAGCAAATGTTATTTTTGTGTGATTGATTCCTTTAAGGCACGCCTCTTGCACTCTGCTTACCCTTGTTTTGTGTTTTCCCACAGGGTATAGTGCGTATCCACTTGCTGGAGGCAGAAAACCTTGCTGCCAAGGATAACTACATGAAAGGTGTGATATCTGGGAAGTCTGACCCGTATGCAGTGCTACGGGTGGGCACGCAGACCTTCACCTCCCACCACGTGGACAACAACCTTAATCCTCAATGGAGGGAGATGTACGAGGTCAGAGAGAGATGTGTTTGGGTAGCATGTGATCAGTGTGGTTGCTGAAAAAAAGTGTCACAGTTCTGAGGAAGGGGAAGCTGTGGTTTTTTTGAGCTTCTAACACTATGTAGGTGTTTACTGTGTTGTGACTCTTGTAACTGCTGGCAACAGCAAGAAAAAACAGAGTGTGATAGTGCAGTATGTGACTATCATGTGCTGAGATCAGATGAGCTTAGAGCACAAGCACAAGCTCAGAGAAACATCTGATAATTGCAAGATTCTGTATTCCAGATCTTCAAGATGTTTTGAAGCATTCAATGTGCTTAATGCCATTTGTCACATTTTATGTGCATTTCTGTGTGACTGTGTGTGTTTGTGTGATTGTTAGGTCATTGTTCATGAAGTACCTGGTCAGGAGCTGGAGCTGGAGCTGTTTGATAAAGACCCTGACCAGGATGACTTTCTGGGGAGGTATTAATTCATTAATAATATAGTAATATCATAGTATAATAATGAATAATTATACAAATATAATAATAAATAAATAAATATATACAGTATATAGTTAAGTTGAGTTAAAGAAATATATTCAAAATATAAATAAATATTTATTAATATAAAAAAAGCTTTTTTATTTTTGTCTTTCTCTATTTTCTGTGAATCATCTTTTTTTTAGAATGAAGCTGGATTTAGGTATTGTAAAGAAAGCAGTTCTTTTGGATGAGGTACATCTTGTGGACTAATTCTTGTTTATACATACACACACTCACATATATAAATGTGTGTGTGTGTGTGTGTGTATATATATATATATACACACACACACACACGTTTGGGATGACCAGAACCCTTCCTAGAGCTGGCCGTCCGGCCTAACTGAGCTATCGGGGGAGAAGAGCATTGGTGAGAGAGGTACAGAAGAACCCAAAGATCACTGTGGCTGAGCTCCAGAGATGCAGTCGGGAGATGGGAGAAAGTTGTAGAAAGTCAACCATCACTGCACCCCTCCACCAGTCGGGGCTTTATGGCAGAGTGGCCCGACGGAAGCCTCTCCTCAGTGCAAGACACATGAAAGCCCGCATGGAGTTTGCTAAAAAACACCTGAAGGACTCCAAGATGGTGAGAAACAGAGCATGTGAGCGAAGCGGAGCGGTGTGTACGTCTTCCGCTCTATGGACGTGCACTCCGCTCAGTCGCTCTAACCGCACAAGCAAGCGCTCCGTTAATATTCCGCTCATGCTCACCGTGAACCAATTCCCGCTCAGATCCCGCTCCGACATAAAATTTCTCTAGTAGGCCTAATTGTTTACTGTTTGTAACGAAATTCTTGGATTATTGTCTAAAATTAAGCATGCTGATAAATAGCAATTATCATGTTTCAGAGCGAAATTCTTACATTCTTCTTAATTTTATTAATTGTAATGTATTAATTGAATTTTATTAAATATATGAATCTAACCTTAGCAAAGAGGGGGTCTCTTTACTATTCAAACTCTCTGTATATATATATATATATATATATATATATATATATATATATATGTATATTTAAAATTTGTAGTTGATTTTCTATTTTCTTTTGTTGATTTCTTACACCAAAAACCTTTTCTATTATTGTTCTGTATTATGTCTTTTAAATCAGTGGCAAACATATTTTTTTCACCACCCTGTTTCTCAGTTATGTATTCTGTATTGTTTATAATAGTATATTATACTGTGGTTTTAGTGGTACACTTTAAAGGACGCACCATCAGGTCAGGTTCATCTCAAGCTAGAATGGCTCTCTCTGCTGCCCTCTGCAGAGCGCCTAAACGAAGTAAGCTCTTACATGACAAACTATAAAAACTGTGTATTTCTTGATATTCTCCTTTAATTTCCAGACTGAACCCTTGTATCAAATATAGGTGCTGGAGAGGAATAATAACATTACGATATATGGTAAGACAGCAGATCCTCCTTCTGCTGCTATTTTGACTGTTTATCTGGACCGGGCACAAGATCTACCTGTAAGTTTGTACTCTGCACCACTGTTGCCCTTCTTCCAGCATTTACTGTTTTGTTCGAAGAGTGCTTAAAATGTTGATGTTATTCAGTAGGATGTGTTTCTATTCAGTTTAAGAAAGGTAATAAGGACCCCAGCCCCATCGTGCAGATATCTGTCCAGGATACCACCAAAGAGAGCAGGGTATGGTGTCATTGTTATACAATATGGGTAAAGTTTATGGCATGTTTATACCTTTTGGAGTCACTCTTTCATATATATATTTTTTTTCTCATTAATTAAAAATCCAGATGGTGTATGGGACTAACAATCCAGTATGGGAGGATGCCTTTACATTTTTTATTCAGGACCCACGCAAACAAGATATCGACATCCAGGTACAGTATAATCTCTGATTGCAAAATATTAAATCTAGAGTGTTATTAATTTACCCCTTTTCATGATGTAACTGCAATAGTATCCTTTCACGTGCTCATTTAATTGTGTATAAATACATGTAAACCACATGTCTTCACTGTAATTGCTTCCATCTGTCCCAGGTGAAGGATGATGACAGGGCTTTGACTCTGGGAAGTTTGTCTATCCCCTTGTCCCGTCTGCTCTCCAGTGCTGAGCTCAGCATGGATCAGTGGTTTCAGCTAGAAAAGTCCGGACCGGCCAGCCGTATCTACATCACAGCTATGCTGAGGGTAAGATAAGATAGATTGATTTTGGTTATTAAAAACTTGAGGACGCGTAATGTAGGAGTTGTACGTTTCAGGTGTTGTGGCTGAATGAAGAAGCCATCCTTACCACACCCGTGACTCCATTACCCCGAGATGGAGATATTGAATCAGAAGTGTCTTCAGGGGTATCAAAAGTGACTCCCACTTCAAAACGTCCCGAGCACACTAGTCCAGACAGCAATTTTGCATCTGAGGTGAGCCTGTAAAGAAGTGTAGATCTTGATGTCTTTTGAAAAACATTAGTGCTGTCAAACGATGAATCGCATCCAAAATAAAATACTTTGTTTACATAATATACAGTATGTGTGTGTACTGTGCGTATTTATTATGTATATATAAATACACACAGATACAGTATATATTTTGAAAATATTTATATTTATATCATTTATATTATATAATAATATATTTAATATACAAACATAACATATTTTTCTGAAATATATACATGCATGTGTGTGGATTTATATATAAATAATAAATATACACAATACACACACATATATATTATGTAAACAAAAACGTTTATTTTGGATGCGATTAATCGCGATTAATAGTTTGACAGCAGTAAAAACAAAAATATAAGATTGAAGTTATCATTCTATGTAATTATCCCATGTTCAATATAGGGTGTTCTGCGGATCCACCTGGTAGAAGCCCAGAGTCTCATTGCTAAGGACAATTTAATGGGCGGGATGGTGAAGGGGAAGAGCGACCCGTATGTGAAGATCCGAGTGGGAGGACTGGCATTCAAGAGTCAGGTCATCAAAGAGAACCTCAACCCCATCTGGAATGAACTTTATGAGGTATGCATGCTAATTTATTTCATGTGTAGCATGGAGGGATATGGCACAAGGATTCCATCTTCCGTCTAGCTGATTTCTGCTTTAAGAGTCACTTCATTCAAACATTCCTTTTCGACTCTGGAAAATAAACGTCCCCATTGCAAGTTATGCATACCTGTCTGCTTGTATTGTAGGTGATCTTGACCCAGCTGCCAGGTCAGGAGGTGGAGTTTGACCTTTATGATAAAGACATTGATCAGGACGACTTCCTTGGCAGGTGAGGTGGCAACCTTCCTCGTCTACTTTCAGAATTTGATGCTGAAGTTTTATTATAGTAGCTTACTAATTCTTAAGTAATAATGAAAAATCAAGCTAAAAATCTCCTACACTTATGTTTAAAAGTTTGGGGTTGGTACATTTTTTTAGTGTTGGTGAAATAATTCTCATGCTCACCAAGGCTGTATTTATTTGATTACAACTTCAATAAAACAGTAATATTTTGAATTTTATGATTAAATTTTTTTCATTATTTTAATATATTTTAAAATGTAAGTTATTCCTGTGTGATGAATTTTAAGCAGCCACGAATCTAGTCTTCAGTGTCACAGAAATCATTCTAATGTTAATATGATGCTCAAGTAGCATTTCTTCTTATTATCAATGTTGCAAACAGATGTGCTGCTTAATATTTTTATGGAAACCATGATACATTTTTAAGGATTATTTAATGATAATGAACAGCAAACTCAAAAGAAGAACTGTTGCCACTAGCTAATAGCGTTTACTTTATAATTTGTGTGACAGTGCCATGGTTATGAGACTTTATTATTTAAATGGTTTTAAAAAACACCTATCAAATATAATAGAGCCTGTGTGATGTTATTGAACTCATAGCACATAAAATATATCCCTTCATGATATAGGCTGACTTGATTGATTGTCAAAATATTTCTTTAAAAGATACATATTTGTATTTCTGTTTTGCTCAGGCCTAATATATATTTTAATGTATAAGAAGTAGTGAGTTACAGTCTGAGGATGGATAGCTTTAAGGGTATCGAATGTACAATTAAATTGTACTGTACATTTGTGTTAAGAACATGCTAGTGATCACTGATTCGTTTCAAAGTGGCAGTTAAGATTGTGTTACAAAGTTTTGGATAGTGAATCGAGAATCAGTTCTTTAGTTTTGTTGATGAATGTCAGTATTGTTCCTGCATTGATTTATTATCTGGTTGCAGGGTTAAAGTGAGTCTCAGGGACCTCATCAGTGCTCAGTTTACTGATCAGGTAGCCTCTGTTTTTACAATTTTTTTTTTTTTCTTTTTATACTTTCTATATCTGGTTGTATGCTTGTTTACACCTATTTATGCCTGTGTCCTGCTGCAGTGGTATACTCTGAATGATGTGAAGTCTGGACGACTTCATCTTGTGTTGGAATGGGTGCCTAAAGTTTCAGATCCCACCAGACTTGAACAGGTAATGTGCTTTTATTATATATGCTTTAATTGTTCATCCGAATTCAATAATATCAACTGATTTTGTGATTTTTACATTCAGATCCTACATTACAACTATCGTCAGTCTTACCTGAATAAAACGGTTCCTTCTGCTGCACTGCTTTTTGTGTATGTTGAGAGAGCACATGGTCTGCCTGTGAGTTTCATTTTATTTTCATTCAAATATTTGAATTATTTCTTCACAGCTTAATTTGCAGTAGCTTGTATTTAGCATCGACTTTGCTTCAGTGAACTGAATAAGTTAGCACTGAAAATGTACTGTTGTTTCCAGTTAAAAAAGAGCGGGAAAGAGCCGAAAGCAGGAGCAGAATTGTCCCTCAAAAATATATCCTACCGAACCAAAGTAAGATCCTCAAATCCTGACAAATTTATACTGATGTACTGATTGAAGACTCACAAAGGAATCATGTCTCCCCCGCAAGGTTGTCAGTCGCTCGACTTCTCCACAGTGGGATGAAGCTTTTCATTTCCTGATTCATAATCCAACAGAAGACACACTTATAGTCAAAGTGAGAAACTTTTACAGTAAATGTTGATTTTAAGGAGTGAATTTATGTCAGAAGGACGATATTTACATAATGTTTTCTGCACTGGAGTGTATTTAAATGAATGTGGTGTGTGTTTGTAGCTCTCTCACAGCTGGGGTCAGGCTCTGGGCTCTCTTGTGCTTCCTGCGAGGGAGCTGCTGGATGAGAAGGATCTGGTGCTGGACCGCTGGCTCAGTCTGGATGGAGCCATGCCTGAAAGTCAGATTCTGCTGAGAGCAGAACTGAAGGTAAGAAACCACACACATATTCAACATGTGCTGAACAGCAGGACATGTTTACATTCAGCCAGAATGAAGTCTATTAATACAGACAGCCGTGTTCCAACATGCACATACTTTTGGTCATGTAGTGTATTGTTTTCAACATGGAATTAAACACAATTGCTACAATACTGTTAATGTTAAGTAATTAATGCTTTTCTTCAGCAAGGATGCATTAAATTGATCAAATGTGACAGTAAAGACATTTATAATGATTCCACATAATGCTGCTCTTTTAAACTTTGCACTCATCAAAGAATCATGAAAAAAATCTGTCATGGTTTCCACAAAAGTGGAACAACTGTTTTCAACATTGCTAACAATGAGAAATGTTTGTTGAACATGAGATCAGTTTTTTTTTATGATTTCTAAAGAATAATGTAACACTGAAGACTGCAATCAGAGCTGCTGAAAATTCTGCTTTGTCGTCACAGGAATAAATTGCACTTTGCAGTATATTCAAATAGAAAACAGTCATTTTAAATTGTAATAATATTTCAGAATATTACTGTTTTTACAGCATTTTTGATCAAATAAATGCAGCCTTGGTGAGCATAAAATGCTTCTTTCAAAGACATACATTTTTATTGGTAGTATAAATAAAACAAAAACATCTTGTCTGTTGAAAAGCTCCTAGACAGCAAGTTGGCTCAATGTAGCAATGCAGAGGATTCAAGTCATGTCATATCCACTGGAGACGCAGCTGCTGCAGCCAATTGTGAGCTCCGACTCCGAAGTGTGCCCGTCCAAGGGTGAGCTCAAGAGGAGCTGTATTTCATTTGTAACAGTGTGTTAGTGTTCATAGGCAGAACCAATCAGTAACTGACATTGACATGTGTGTTGGTTTATTTGTGTGGATGGATGTAAATACAGAGGTGAGGATGCCAGTTCAACCGGGAAGGCCCAGGTGAAGCTCTCTGTTGCCTATTCATCTGAGGAGAACCGACTGGTCATTACCGTCTATGCCTGCAGGTAGGTGTCATAGAAGTAAAAAGAAGACCGATCAATGAATAATGCTACTAAAGGTGACCATTAAAAACTACTCACTTTATTTTGGTTATCAACCAATTATTGGACACTTTCAGTTACTATATAATAGAATATAATTACTATATCTTGGATATACAGTGCCTTGCGAAAGTATTATTTCACGTTTTATGTTGCAGCCTTATGTTAAACTGCTTTAAATTATTTTTTTGCCACATCAATCTACACTCCATACACCGTAATGGCAAAGCAAAAACAGAACTGTCACAACTTTGTAAATTTATTTAAAAAAAATTAAAAAATGAAATAAGTACATTGCATAAGTATACAAACCCTTATCTCATTACTTAGCTAAAGCACCTTAATAGCCTCAAGTCTTTTTGGGTATGATGCGACAAGCTTTGCACATCAGCATTTAGCAATTGTCTGCCATTCTTCTCCTCGCCTCTTCACCTCTCAGGCTCTGTCAGGTTGGATGCGGGCAGACACACATTTTCAGGTTTCTCCAGAAATATTTGATTGGGTTCAATCCCAGGCTTTGGCTGGGCCACACAAGGACATTCACAGAGTTGTCTATAAGCCACTCTTGCTGTGTTTAGGGTCATTGTCCTGTTGGAAGGTGAACCTTCTGCCCAGTCTGAGGTTCTGAATGCTCTGGACTGGGTTTTCATTAAGGCTATCTCAATATTTTGGTGCATTGAGCTTTTCTTCTACACTGACGAGTCCCTCAATCCCTGCCGCTGAAAAACAGCCCCAAAGCATGAGGCTGTTACCAGCACACTTTACTTTTGGGATGGTACTCTGCAGATGATGAGAAGAGCTGGTTTCCTTCAAACATGATGCTTGGAATTGAGTTTCATCAGACCAGATCTTGTTTTTCACAGTCTAAGGGTCCGTTATGTGCTTTTTTCAAATTCCAAGTGTGTTTTCATGTGTAGTCACTGAGGAGAAGATTGAGTCTGGCCACACCGACATAAAGCCCAGATCGGTGGAGTGTTGCAGTGATGTTTGTCCTTCTGTAGATTTCTCCTGTCTCCACATATGATCATGGAGCTCAACTAGAGTGACCATCAGCTTCTTGGTCACCACTCTAACCAAAGCCCTTCTCCATCAGTTGCTCGGTTTGGCCAGGAGGCCAGCTGTAGGAAGAGTTATATTTGTTTCAGACGTCTTCCATTATGGATAATGAAGGCTACATGATTCTGTGAACCTTCAATGAAGCAGAATTTTTTTCTGAACTCTTCCCCAGATATGTGGCTTGAACAAACCTGTTTCTGAGCTCTACAGGCAGTTCTTTTGACCTCAGGGCTTGGTTTTTGCTCTGATATGCATTTTCAGCTGTTTGACCTTTTATTAAGATGTGTGTGCCTTTCCAGATCATACCCATTTAATTGAATTTCCCACAGGTTAACTTCACTCAAAGTGTAGTAACATCTACAAGCAATATGAATGCTCCTGAGCTAAATTTCAACTGTCCCAGATATACTTGATACTATGAATACTTATGCAATGGAATCATTTATTTATTTATTTTTAATTTGCAAAGATGTTAAAAGCCTGTTTTTGCTTTACCATTATGGTGTATAGAGTGTAGAATGATGTGGGGGGAAAAGTAATTTAAAGCAATTTAACATAAGGCAGCAACATAACAAAACATGAAATAAATGAAGGGGTATGAATACTTTCGCAAGGCACTGTATATGTATAAATAATAAAACAAATTATGAACAAAAATGTAAATATTCTATAATATAATATAGTAAATATTCTTAGTATATAGTTAAATGTATACATTTTATGTTTAATAAAATATTAAATAACTATTAAGTTATATTTGCTTGAAACCAAAAATGAATGTATCTTTAATATAACAGTATATGTATGTGTGTGTGTTTACTGGTTTATATATCCTGGTGGGGACTTAAACCTGACTACACACAGACTCATGGGGACTCGTGTTTCTGTTCTGGTGGGGACTTAAACCTGAATACACACAGACTCATGAGGGACTCATGTCGCGGTGGGGACCTAAACTGAGGTCCCCACGGGTAAACAAGCTAATAAATCACACAGATTGAAGATTTTTGAGATTCTAAAAATGCACAAAGTTTCCTGTGAGGGGTAGCTTTAGGGGTAGGGTTGGTGTAGGGCAATAGAATATACGGTCTGTACAGTAGAAAAACCATTACGCCTATGGAGAGTCCCCACAAGGATAGCTGACCAGACGCGCGTGTGTGTGTGTGTGTGTGTGTCTGTTTTTCTGTTCTGGTGGGGACTTAAACCTGAATACACACAGACTCATGAGGGACTCATGTCGCGGTGGGGACCTAAACTGAGGTCCCCACGGGTAAACAAGCTAATAAATCACACAGATTGAAGATTTTTGAGATTCTAAAAATGCACAAAGTTTCCTGTGAGGGGTAGCTTTAGGGGTAGGGTTGGTGTAGGGCAATAGAATATACGGTCTGTACAGTAGAAAAAGCATTATGCCTATGGAGAGTCCCCACAAGGATAGCTGACCAGACGTGTGTGTGTGAGAGAATATATATAGTATGTGTATATACAGTATATATAATTATCAAATAATTTAACAATCATAAAAAATACAAAAATGCATCTGTAAGGCTGAAAAAGAGCCTTATTACTAGCTATGGTCCTCAGTTTTTTTTTCTTTCGTAATTCTCTATTCTTGCACAGGAACTTGCCGTCCTACTCCAAGGATCCTCCAGACACGTACATCTCATTTATTCTACTTCCAGACAACAACCGGATCACCAAAAGGAAGACCAGTGTTAAGAAGAAAAGCCTCAAACCTGAGTTCAATGAGAGGTTAGTAGGAGCATTCATCAAATCACATCTGATGACACAGAGAGCCGAATGTTCACCATCTTTCACTCGCTCCTACAGATTTGATTTTGACATGTCACATGAAGAAGCTAAGCAGAAACATCTTGAAGTGTCTGTGAAGAACAGCGTTTCCTTCATGAGTCGTGAAAAAGAGCTTCTTGGCAAGGTATTCATCATGTGACGAGTCAGATAACAAGACCACAGACATTACAGACCATCTTTACATTACTAAATTTCTATCTGCATTCTGTTTCAGCTTCAGATAGACTTGAGTCAGCTGGATCTCAAGGCAGGAGTATCACAGTGGTATGTGCTGTACTGTTGTTCACTGTAGATTACTCTGAGATTACACAGTGTTTGCTTACGTATGTTCTTATTTGTATAATTTCAGGTATGACTTGTCACATGAGACCAACTGACTGACTGGCCTTCCAATGTTGACTTTATTTGCAATCGTTTAAAGTGGAGGCCGATTTCACAGATGTTATCCTGACACTAGCAGAGGATCCTAGAGCAGGGTGTCAAGACTAAGATTGCATCATGGAATTGCTGTGCAACTAGCTTTCACCCAAAATATAGCCTGCTTGATTTCCATCTTAAACAAATGATGCTAGCACAAGAAGGCTATGAGGGCGCCACCTTGAGTCAACACAGCAACAGTTGGAGAAATGTTACATTTTTAAGTATTTAATTTGTAGCTTTTTGACCTCCTGCACTTTATGGGTCATTGAAAATGCAGCAATGAGAAGTTGAAGCTTCTGTTCAGCTGTGATTTTTCAGTGTTTATTGCATTTCATTCCAGCATTTCCACATCATGCATTTCAAATTAACCAAATTGCAAAATATTAGTATTCTGATTTTTTATTTTTTTAAAAAGGAAGTCGATGAAGAAGCAATCCTTTTTTTATTGTTTCCTCTTTGAAATCTAATAAGTGTTTAGTTATTATCTGAACATTTCTTTATATCTTTGGTTCACATATTTTAGCCTCATGTTTGTGACTAGACTATTAATTTTACACATATCAAAAACGTGTCAATCTTTTCCCAAAGATTTAAAATATATATTTTATGTATGTATGTTTGAACCAAAACGCAGCATGAATATTTAAAATGTAAGTGCTCAAAAATGTTACAAAAATGCTCGACTTGTGTCTTGAAGTACAGAATTAGTTCCTCCTGAGAAAGACACATGCGTAGAGAAATGTAGTGCTTCTGCACCCTATTAACCAGAGCCTGTATTGCAGTTTTAATAAATATGCCATTTGCACTTTAAACACAGATTTGTTTTATTTTTTTGATGTTGAGATTCAACATGCCTTCGGTACATATTTAAATTATTCAGTTTCTTTATTCATAATGAATTAGCCAATTATATTAAGAATAATAAACAACTGTGATATTCACTGTTCCGAGAGAAAATAGTAGTAGGCTCAGCTAAAGCCAAACAGTCACGAATAAAGTCATTAAAATGCCACAGCCGGGGCTAATGGGATTCCCAATTAGTAATGCTGTAGTTCCAGCGTTCCGCCAGGAGATGGCGACAGAAAACCCCAGTCATTCAACTTCACGCTAGCGATGTGCAGTTTGTAGACTTGATGGAGGGTGGGATCAGTCGCATGTCGATGGCTTTCATTGTGGACGCAGCGAGTTAACAGATGAGCACTAATCGGGATCACCGAAAATACATCATAAACAAAAATCCACAGCATAAACAAGAGAAGAGAAACAACAGAAAAAGAAGAAACAAGAGAACTGGCTGCTTGACATGGATTGTCCAGACATGGGCAATACAATACTTTTTAAGAGGACATACTTTTTATTCACTTAGATGATTTAAATCTAAGACATTAGATATCTCATCATTTTTTAGGAATCGGTTCTGAAACGGATAACTTTATCTTTTTGAACTTTTGTTTTTTAAACAAAACCAAACAAAAGTGGAATGTGATCGTATTGGATGTAGGCTACATTGGATTTATAAAGGGCGCCGGGAGGCAAAGAGTGAATTAGACACAGCGCAGCTGAATCCTGCATCTGGACGACGTTATAAAAGTAAAATATGGGGAATATTGAGAGCGTGGACGGGCAATCTGAGATGAAGCATCATATCATGCCCTTGAAAGTTCCCATGCCTGACCCAACAGAGCTAGAGGAAAGATTTGCCATTGTTTTGGTGAGTATGCGGTCAAAATAGGCTATACAGTATAGCCTATAGTGTATTTTTACTTTATAAATATATTGAAAACTTTTACTTAAGCGTTTAAAATATTTACTTAATGTCATGTTTGTTTTCACTTATCATTTTCATAGTTCATAGTTTCCTTCATTTAAAATAACTATTATTGTTTTTCTCCCGTGTTCCTAACGGTAGTGTTTCGCATCTCAAACTTCACAGTGATCAACAGATCACTACATCGCATAGTTGAGCTAAAGGAACGTGTTGACATTTCTTTGATATGTTCCGTATGTCAGAAGCTTGATGACTTTCCCAAATGTTTCACTGCCACCCCCATCTTGTTACTCGCACGCTTCTCTTCTCCTCAGTCCTTTTGTCTCTGAAGCTTCACAAGCGCTGATAAATGATGTGAAATTTCGCATGGTGGTGAAACGGGCACACAGGCACAAAATTCACTTTACATCCCAAAAGTTTTGTTTGGTAAATTGGCATACAGGCAAAGAGCGTAATTTAGTGAGGGGTGTAATGTGATTCATCTCTTCATAGAGCGCAGCATTTTCTGAATTCCCCCAAAACTCCTACGAGCGAGAGATGGTGAAAGATCCGCCTCCTTCTCTCTCTCTCTCCATCCAGCGACTGGTGTGGGTTTTTCGCAGACATTTGTGTTAACACACGCTTACACACTCATCTGTCATTGTGAATCTGACATTATGAGGCAATCAGGCGTGTTTATGTAATACAGTAACTGAATCATAACATCGTAACATTTGGAAACATTGCCCACCGGAATCTGTTAAACAGTCTTTGTAGTTTTTTTTAGTCTGTTGATTGTCTGTAGATTGATAGATACTAAATTGATTTTATTCTTAATTAATGTACTAATAGACTCAGTTAGGATATGCTGTGAAGTTTATAATGTACATATTAAAACTGTGATGAGGGTATTGCTAGTCAGTTGTAAGGAGTTCTGGGTGGTTACTAGGGCACTCTTTTACAGAATTTATTTAGAATTTTTTGATTTATTGATCAAATAGTTGTAGTTTAACAACAAAGTGGCCTCATTTTCTCCATACTGGACCGATGATGGAAAGACTGACCATCCCAGGGTGGGTCCGAGGTCAGTTTTAGAGCCTTGCCGGCAGTCTTCTTTAACTTCGGCCAGATTTCCTCTCACTGTTTTTACTTTGTGGGAAAGCATAACATTTTGAGTCACATTTGTGTTTCATTGTGGTTATCGGACGACAGCATGTGCTGGGCTCTCTCTGTCCCGCTCGACAGATAAAGGAACATCAAAGTGTGTGTCTGGTAGAGAGCTCTCCGCTCAGGAAAAGAGGCCTTCGACTTCACGCTATGGTAGTTAAGTCACACAGGTTGAAAGTGTTTCCTCCATCATAGAGGTATCAATGCAGCCTGAAAAAAAAAAAAAATTCCCCAGCAGTCATTTATTTTAAAAAAACAAATAGGAAAAAGGATATTCTGACAGTCACAGCCTCTCTTTTGTGTTTATAACTTTCCTAACAGCATACATCATACAATCAGTGACGTAATTCTCCTCCACTCACTTCCGCCTTTGATTTCCTGTGTGCTACTGCTTGTGGTGCACATTTAGCTCAGTGTGAGGTTGTGTCTGCTTGTACCATCTCCCCTCCCTCAGACACACGCTCTCAGACGGGTAGCACATAATGATGTCATAGGTGTAGGCCGTGCCAGCGCTGTAATAACCGTGCAGTGGTGGCTTTACCAGAAGCTTAGCACACAGGATGGCGGGTTGTGCGTGGAGATGGATCAGGAGATGAGACCCCTGGGTTACATCAGACAACTTCATGCGGCCCCCTAATGAAACGCTCAGTTCGGGCCTAACCAAGCGCATGTGCCTCATGCATCGTTTTGCTCTTTTTCCTTTGTCTGGCTGATTCTGACTCCGCTTCTTCTCAGCTCTGTGCGGCTGGAAACAGCTGCCTGACATTTTTCCCTCGTTTGCGAAAGGAAATTGCATTGTGGAGCTGGCTGCGGCCAGTTTCTCCAGTGGTGCCTGGAGAGTTTGGCTACTCGCTTTCTTGATGGTCTCAATCTAGACTATTGCTTTGGTCACGCAGCCTTCAGACTGAAGATAATGATTTTCTTTATTCAAAGTAGCTACAAAGAAGCATCATGACTGAATATGTATATATCAGATTTCAGGAAGACTTAAAGGATAGTTCACCAGAAAAATTTAAATTCTGTCATTAATTACACACTTCAGGAGAAGTAAATGATGACAGAATTTAAATCTCTTTAAAAAAAAATTTTGGGAAGCTTACAAAGTGGGTGTGTAAAGTCAACATGAATGCAGTTTACTTTCTTAATCCGTTCCAAAAATGTTTGTGTGCATAATCTTCATCGAAATGTAGGCTCCACCTCTTTTTGGCTCACACCAAAACTTCTCCTCCAACCACCTGGCTCCATTCTGGCTTTTAACGATCCAATCATTTTGCAAGTTGTAATCTTGGCCAATATTCTTTTTTTCGTTAAATGTTCTTTTTTAATCCGTAATACATCAGTCAATCACGAAATACATCTTATTTATATTTTCAGTTTTCATATTCATTTTAGATGAAGTTTTAGTCATTTTGTTATTTGCTTAAGTCATTTTTACTAGTTTTAAAAAATATTTCTATTTAAAGTTTATTTTTATTTCAGTTTTAGTCATTTTAGTACTTTCCAGTTACTTGCAAAGTCAACATTTCGAAATATTTTTTTGACTAATTAAGTTTAAGTTTTTCATTAAATATTTATATATATATATTTTATCTTAGCTTTATTTCAAATACCAAAAATAACTTTTAATAGTTTTTGTTAACAATAACAGCACTGCTTGCATTTCATGTTAACTTTAAATGTGCACTGTGAAACTTTAGAGCTGTAAATGTAAAATTGACTTATTTCACAAGTTACTTGTGAAGTAGTTTTTTTCTTTTTCCCACATAAATGATGTAAACGTGCAAGGGGAACAGCGTTAAACTGAAATTTCCCACAAAATCTGACCTGACATCTCAAAAAATTAATTATTATTGTAGGCGTACTCCTCTATAATGGATTTTTGTCCATTTTAACCTCTGTAGTGCAGCTTTAAACAGTGTAGGTGGAACCCTAAGTCCATATGGAATATTCTATGGTTAATGGAACACTCTTGCGCCTCACTCTGTGTCTGAGACTGAAGTTGGGGTCTGGCTTCCTAGCTAAACTTCTCCATATGGGCCTTTGTTTTGTTAAAGAGACAGGAGGTGTAATTTTTTTTTTCCGGAGGTGCAGCGATGGAGCGGGAGTAGATGTGTGTGTGATATCCTCTTTCAAAGTGCTCCCGCTCGACTGCACCGTGGCGGATTCCTGCGGTCTGCTCTTGGTTAAAGCCACGGGAGAACTTTAGAGAGGGAAAATTCCCTTTGAACTGGCTGTCTGCCACTATGCTCCGTTGTAATGACTTTACCAACACTTTTAGCAGAATGTCGTACTGTAGGACTGTTTCAAAGGCTGCTGGGCTTATTTTCTTGTTTATCTACTTTGACGTAGACACCAAAAGAGATTTGCAGTCTTGGATATCGTAGTAAACTGCTTTTTGCGATTCAAAGAGCTTTAGTGTGCATGAGTGTTTAAGTGTGAGCTTTGCCACACAGGAAGAGGCAACACTGTGACCTTCCAGACCCATTTCTTGTCAGTGTGACCCCTGACACTGTGCTGTCTGTCATGTCACAGTATTTTATAGATGTCACTCAAGTGGAACTAATGGAGTCAAGCTGTGGCCCCTGTTTATGGGACATTAAACTTAAATCATTTTCATTAGTTTGGCCCGTGCTTCGTTTATCTGCTCTGTGTGTCTGGTCAGCCTGCTTTTGGACCCGAGCACTTCTAAAAAGCCTGCAGGTGGGGAGGAATCGGCCATTGTTTGTTTGTTGAGCCTCAGATTCATGCTGTGGGAGTGTACATCTGTCTCTCCAGTGGCCCCATCACAATGTTCGAAATGGGATGTCTGAGGCTCCTCTCTGTAGGCATCCTTGTCCTACACAAAAACACACAGACTCTTATGCATGCGTGCAGACTCACATGCATTCAAATCTGACAGGTTTTTGTGTTGTGAGGTGAATTTATCAGGTGAAACTCATTCTTTATAGTTGCTCATTGGGTATTTGTTGATATTTAAATTTATTACACCGAATTGCAGAGGTTAGATACCACAAACAGGTAAATATGAGTGCAGACAATGCAAGAAAAGTCTGGGCCTGGTCAGTAAAATCATACAAACAATTACTTTAATCTATTCAATATATGAAAAGCTTTTGCCAGTGGTTTTCTAAAATTAATTATAGCTTTTTATACTTTTTTTGGGTCATATTTTCAGTTAAAATATCGAAATATCCTTGAATCAAGATAAAATTACTTAGATGTTTTCACCTTTTAAGTGTTAAAGGGGTCATATGACGTTGCTAAAACGTATTTGGTGTAATGAAATGTTTTTATGCGGTTTAAATACAAAGGAGGCATTTGTTGCATCCAGTGGGGACATAATTACTGATTATAATGACTTATACTGTCTTTTTACGCGTTTCGTTGCATCGCGCCGCGTAAACATAAAACCCTGTCTGCATTTGTGATTGGAGAAATGACAAACAACAAGTGCTACTCTACACTGCCCAAAACTAGCGTTTGAATCATCAGTGGCAAATCCTTTAAATGAAAACGTACTTACAGACTGTGAGTCAGAACAGCCGGCATTGCAGTCTACTCTACCAGGATCAGTAAACAGTCCTCCATAAAATGTACTGCACACATCTGGATATTTGGGTTAAACTGTTCTGGAACAGTGTTGTAAATACAACTTAACCACTGATTTCTAGTCGTGTCCTCTTTTGGAAGACCAAACAAAGTAGATTCGCTTTCACAACGAAAAACACGGCGGCCTAGCGTGAGTGGAAGCCGCGGCTTAGCGTGAGCTGAGGCCGGGCTAGAGTGAGCAGAGGCGGCGGGGTCGAGAACGGCGCGACAGGCGGATTCGACGAAGGAGTGGCAACCACATGTGACGACCCCGGGCTGGACTTCA
>NW_015505316.1:10705-24466 GCF_001515645.1 Sinocyclocheilus grahami | reverse complement strand
TAGGTAGGCGTGGCTGACTCTTAACTTTTATAAAGAATATCTCTTTGGATTTGAGACTTTAGTCTTTGCAACTTTACAGATCTTCTTTATGCACCAAGAGCTTGTAACACTCCAAAGAGAAAAGAAAAATTGAAATAGCATAATATGACCCCTTGAAATATGAAAGCATTCTTCTTACAGGCTGTGAGCCAGCATTATTTGTCAGAGCATTGTAGGCTACTCTCAGGAAATAGTCCTCGTCCTCCATAAAATGCGTTGCTCACATCTGAATATTTGGGTTGAACTGTTCTGGAACAGTGTTGTAAATACAACTTAACCATTGATTTCTAGTTGTGTCCTCTTTTGGAAGGCCAAACAAAGTAGTTTCACTTTCACAACAAAACACACAGCATCTCCATGACATGGCGGCAGCGGCGGCAACAACGGCGAGAATCAAAGATACACCTTCTTTCTTTGCGTGAACTTTTGGGCGGTGTTATGCAAATCTTTTAGTATTTATGCAAATCTTTTAAGGCGTTTTAGTAGGGCGTGGACGAGTCTTAACTTTTATAAAGAATATCTTTTTGGGTTTGAGACTTTAGTCTTTGCAACTTTAGGGATCTTGTCTATTCACGAACAGCTTGTAACATTCCAAATAGAAAGGAAAACTTGAAATCGCATCATGTGACCCCTTTAACAAGTAAAAAACAGTCTGCAAGTGCAGTAAGACAAAAATACACTTATTTTGAATATTTGAGGAGATTTTTGGTTGTTGTTGTAAGCTTAAATCTTTACTAAATGTAGTTAGATTTATGCTCAAAAACAGGGGTGGTATATAGTGAAAAAACAAAAAAAAATTCATTTTTGCAATAGCTTCCATGTATGTTATTTGCAATATGTTTAACAATATATGCAATTTTACATTTGCATGGTGTATATTTGGCCATAGGTGTGTGTGTGTGTGTGGGTCAGGCTGCTCTCTTGCAGCTGTGTTGAGGGTCCATTCTGAGCTGTGGTTTCCTCTCCAGCACAATGGAGGCTCTATGAGTGTGTGTTGTTTTAGAGCGAGGGCCTCTCCCCCCTGAGCCCTTTGTGCTAGTTTCTTTTACTATAGAGCATGCAGGAACTGCTGCAAGAGTTCTTACTTGCAGATAAATGCCATTTCAGCACACGTCTGAAAATAAATGTTGTTTCATCTTCATCAATATCACGCCACTTGTGATAATGAAATGTATGTAAACCAGAGCATCATCTTTCTGGGCTCCTTTTCTTAGGCTCACATTCATAAAAAGTGTACTCCCGTTGTTCCATGTATTTTAAGGTTGGCAGGACTGAGTGGGTGGTGACTCTGTGCTAGAACTCACCATTATTATTATCTCAGGGAGAATTTACTCACCACACCATCATGACACGGGCGGTGGCCCTGGTGGCCTCCTTAGCTAGACATTGTGTTTAACTTTCTTCAGGATTCTGCAACGCGAGTTCCACTATTCCATACTGGCAACATATGGAGCCTCTATGGCTTTTTCATGGATAGACCCCCTACTGCTGCATGTTAAGTGATGTGACACAACATATAGGTGCTTTTTTCTTTGAGATTATTAATGCACTGCAAATAAATAAATATTTTGTAAAAAATACTTAAAATGAGATCAATTTACTTGAGAAGCAAAATTGCACAAGTATACATTGATTTAATTATTTTTCTTTCCCCACTGGCATTTTTCTTTTTTGATTTTGTAAGCATAGGCCACAAAATAATCACAAAATTTAGTTAGCTTTAGGCTTTGAACAAGAATATAATAAAAATGTATATATTTTTGTAACCCTAATACTTGTCTTTACTGTTACTTTTTATCAATTTAATGCTCAGTAAAAGTATTAATTTCTTTTTTTAAATTGTACTTCACTCAGGCTTTTGAATGGAAATGTAATAGTTTCCATAAAAATATTAGGCAGCAAAAACTGTTTTCAGCAATGATATAGCAATTAATAATAAGAAATGTTTCTTGAACAGCAAATCTGCATGATTTCTAAAGGATCATGTGACATCGAAGACTGGAGTAATTACTGCTGAAAATTCAGTTTTGTCATTACAGGAATAAATTACATTTTAAAATATATTCAAATGGAAATCGGTTACTTTAATTTGTAATTATATTGCATAGTATTACTATGTTTACTGTACTTGATGAATGAATGAATGAATGAATGAATGGTTGAACATACATTAAAATTCTTAATTATTCCCAATATATATATATATATGTACACGAGTAGCAGTGAGATATGGCTGTATATTGGCATTGCTGTGATAAAAGTTGCAAGGCAATTCAGTTGAAAGTACAAAGGCAGCGCTCTGACAAACAGCAATAAATTTACATAAAATATAATGTGATGAAATTTTGCCCTCAGCCAAAACTATTTGCTCAGGAACAAACAATAGATTAATGAGCTCACACCCCTGAAAATATCAAAATAAATTTTCAAATAGATGTTATCTTTATTAACAAACCACATATTTGAAGTCTAAACAAGTACGTTCTCACCTAAAAAAAACTTTTAAAACTACATTCTGTGACACAAAATAATTTATATTATTTATAAAATTATAGTGGATTTGGGCAACCGCCATGACACTCACTGTGAGTTCTGTTAACACTAGAATATCGCACACCTCTAAGCCAATCAGATTGAAGGATGAGAAATAACTTTTTTTATTATTTATATATATATATATATATATTTATATATATATATATATATATATATACACACACACACACGCATACATATATATATATATAGTGCCAATGACATAAGTTTAGTTTGCTAACATATGTGTACAAGAGTGTGTGCAGTTGTAAATGTTTGGATGTCAAAATGAAGCTGTCTCCTGTGCTCTCATTCCTGTTGTACTCTGTATATCCGTTATGATCCTGTTCCTTTCCTTCTCCTGTGTGGCCAACCGAAGACACAAACAGGACATCCTCTTTTTAAATGTCAGCCAGAACATCTGATTCACTATAAATTATATTTGTAGAATGTTTATATTTATAGCACCATACATGCTCAGTTCTGACTTCAACGAGTCTACTGATTCACATGGTTAGAATTAATCCTGCTCATATTTAATAACTGAGATGTGTTTGATGATGACACCATTTGAGAGCATTTAAGTACTTAATGTGCCGCAGATCCTGTCACAGAAAGTAGAAAGGGAATCTGCGACGTCACATCTGGAAGCCTCATCATGATCTACAGTAGTTCCTGAAATCACGTCTCATGACAGGGAACAATTCTAAGTAACCACATCATTGAAGACAATAATTCGTAAATGAGAACTCACTTTCACACAGAATGCTCAAACCAAAACTGGAAGTGGACATTTTTGTGGTTATAAGATAAGAATGGTCAGGCTGTCCTTTAGGGATGCACCGATACCATTTTTTTCAGAACCGATCTGATCCGATACCAAACATTTCTGAGTACCGGCTGATACAGATCCGATACCAGCACTGTTTTTTTTTTAATCAATGTAGAATTTCTATTCCTCAGTGTGGTTTACTAAATATAGGCAACTTAATTTTAAAGAAAAATAACAAATGAAAAATTACATAATCATAATATATGACAAAAAATGCTATTATAAACTAGGTTAGTGGATAATTCGGCAGCTAAAGTTATTCTAGAAAAATCACAAGTGCACAATAATTTTATAAAATCTAAACATTTAGTGAAATAATATTATTTAGTGGGGAACAAATATAAGTGTGTAGGACTAAATATGGTAAATGTTACGTTGCTCTTTGTATTGTAAAATAGGCTACATTCATGAAAAACAAGTAAATATATTTATATATATATATACTGAACAAAAATACAAATGCCCCCATTTTTCATGAGCTGAACTCAAAGATCTAAGACTTTTTCTATGTACACAAAAGTCCTATTTCTCTCAAATATTGTTAAATCTGTCTAAATCTGTGTTAGGGAGCACTTCTCCTTGCCGAGATAATCCATCCACCTCACGGGTGTGGCATATCAAGATGCTGATTAGACAGCATGATTATTGCACAGGTGTGCTTTAGGCTGGCCACAATAAAAGACCACTCTAAAATGTGCATCTAAAATCTAAAGTGCACTCTAAAATGTTTTATCACACAGCACAATGCCACAGATGTCGCAAGTTTTGAGGGAGCGTGCAATTGGCATGCTGACTGCAGGAATGTCCACCAGAGCTGTTGCCCGTGAATTGAATGTTAATTTCTCTACCATAAGCCGTCTCCAAAGGTGTTTCAGAGAATTTGGCAGTACATCCAACCGGCCTCACAACTGCAGACTATGTGTAACCACACCAGCCCAGGACCTCCACATCCAGCATCTTCAGATGTCAACGTTGTGGATCGAGTGGCCCATGGTAGCGGTGGGGTTATGGTATGGGCAGGCATATGTTATGGACAACGAACACAGGTACATTTTATTGATGGCATTTTGAATGTATGTGTATGTGAAACTGCACATTTTAGAGTGGCCTTTTATTTTGGCCAGCCTAAGGCACACCTGTGCAATAATCATGCTGTCTAATCAGCATCTTGATATGCCACACCTGTGAGGTGGATGGATTATCTCGGCAAAGGAGAAGTGCTCACTAACACAGATTTAGACAGATTTGTGAACAATATTTGAGAGAAATAGGCCTTTTGTGTACATAGAAAAAGTCTTAGATCTTTGAGTTCAGCTCATGAAAAATAGGCGCAAAAACAAAAGTGTTGCGTTTATATTTTTGTTCAGTGTACATAAAATATACTATAAATTAAAATACATTTCTTTTAAATGTATAGCACAGTAATGGAGGCAGCAACATAGTATAGGACAGAACAAGAAAGGCTATTAATAATCTTTCATTGCGCAAAAGTATTATAATACGAAAGGCTCAATGCAGAGCGGCATAAAGCTCTTATGCGCATCCCATGCACAGAATGATGCGCTTGAAGCAACACAGTCACAGCGCGCCGCATAGAAGAGTTCAAAGCACAATTGCACAAAGGGAAGACATACTGATGCGTAGTATATTATATCTATGCGATAGTTTATTAATCTCAGTTATTGTGTGCTCTCTGAGAGAGTTTTATTGTTTTGACTGTCATAACTCATTGTCAAAACTTCACTTTGTAAGTCGCTTTGAATTAAAGCGTCTGCTAAATGACTAAATGTAAATGTAACTGAACACGACATGCAATTTGAATGCTGAATAGAGGATGACAGACATCTGCAGCGTAGAGAAGCTATTACATACATACATGGAAGCTATTGCAAAAATGAAATTTTTTTTGTTTTTTCACTATATACCATTTTTTTTAGCCCCCCCCCCCCCCTGTTTTTGAGCATAAATCTAACTACATTTAGTAAAGATTACCTGAACTTGAATTTAATGATTTAAATCTGTACCTCATATTAAACTATGGAACGTCTTCAGAACACTTGGAATATAGTGTACGAGAACTTTATGGTGCTTTATGATGTTTTTTTTTTTTGCATTTCGTGGGGCTTAAAGGCACAATATGTAATTTTCGCCACTAGAGGGCGCGTATTCAAAATAAACAAATAGACAAAGGCGTAGTTTGATGACGCCGTGACTGAGTGTGGAATCATGGGAGTTGTCGTCTTCATCCCCACAGCCGATGCAATCCGACGGGACTCGAGCAGAAATCATGTTCATGGATGAGCGAATGATTTATTAACGTAGTAGAATGAAGCAGGGTGAGGCTGAAAGCCGTCGAAGCGAAACTAGGTCGCTGAACGAGCGTGACACACGGCTCGAAAGCAGCGGAGCTTTTATTATTATGCCACAGTTGACCGTCCTTCCGGTCGTGCGTATGTGGGGAAAAAAAGCAGCGCTGTTTTATCATACTAGATACATTTGAAAGTTCTGTTATAATGCTACTCTGTGCAGTCGTCACCGGTCTATTAAAACGCACAACATATTAAAGCGTCTTTAGTGTTTCCATGTTTTCTACAAAACAAAACCGGAAATCGAGGGTATATGACATCATTGGCTGGCGACACAATGACACTATGGACATGGTCCGTGTCACTAGTTAAAATTGCTTATTTCTCTGGATTTAAACATTCTTCGAAACATTTAAGATAATGTAAGTACAAAAGTCAGCAAAATATATAACACTGTTCTAGTAGTTTTTGGATATTTTAATAAAAAAATCTTACATATTGTGTCTTTAACAATAACACAGAATAGTATAGCAGAATATCGGATTTGGATCGGTCTCGTCTGACCTCCCATTAAAACAGTGTGTAGTACAATTCGACAACGAAAAATGCTACCTGTAAAATTATGATTTATTAAAGTCTACACCTACCCCAACCCTAAACCTACCCTTACAGTAATGCAGATATATTAAATATTGTTGCTCAGCATGAGAAAAAGGACACAATATTGATGTGCACATGCGCAGTAAACCCTGGTAGGACAATCTGACGGGTAGGATAAAATGTCAGGACACCGGCAGAAAATGGCAGTAGCGGAGCCGATACCGTCACTGAGTATCGGATCTGTGCATCCCTTATGAGCTTCTGTTCTGAACTTTTCTATTTTATAGGGAAATGTTTTTGTGTCTTTGACCTGACTATGATTTGTTGTGGACATCATGTTGAGTTGCTCAGAGCCCCAGGGAATCTCTTGGTGGAGAAGAGCATAGTGCACTAGTATGCGGGTACCCACACCACAGCTGTAGACCATCGAGGTGTTAATGGCCCCATCAATATGGTGTTATGGGTCTTTAAAGTGTCTGTGTTTACCAGTTAACCCTCTGTGTTGTTGAGAAATTTGAGTGGGAAGTTTCATATGCAAAGCGTTTTCAGTGTTCTCAATTCTAAAGAGCTGAAGTTGCATTACTAGTTTTACTTTCAGTGAGCAAGTCATTTCTCTTCACAGCTGATTACAGTGGTGTGTCCATGGACATTTAAACAGGCAACAGAATCTGCAGTGAAATTTGAAGATATAGTCATTAGATATCATCATTTTCATGCGTAAATGATTTTAATTTAAGTTTTTAAAATGATTTTATTATATGTATTTTTATTTCATATTATTATTAGCCTATTATTATTTTTATTGTATTATATATTTCATTATATATTATGTATGTATTTATTTATTTTAGTTGTATTTATTATTATGTTTTATGTATTATATTTAGCTTAGATCCTGAATGGTTTGGAATGGGGATTGTTTGTGTTTCTTATGTAAACATCTGGTGGGGGATGGTGTGGCAGTTCACTAGTACCTCAACCTCAGCCTCTTTGTGTGTTGTGGTGGATGGGACATTTGTGTTTTGTGGATTTGCTTTGTTGTGATTGCCTGGTTCAGGTTACTGGTTAGGTTTGGGAGATTAGGTGTCAGTGCAATGAATGGAGGGACAGCATTTTCTCACACTCCATTTTGTCTTGCTCATTGCCAGGAGAGTTGCCTGAGAACAGCCTTGACCTCCTGTAGATCTCCACTTTCGTTCCCAACAATCTTTTGGTTAGAGTAAACTCACTAAACTGTTACTTTTAAACTAAATTTAAAGTTGGAAATCCCCCTGGACTTGTGACACCTTTTGCGGCTGAGGTTCCTGTGCTTCTTTCTTGTATTGTATACGTTTCAAGGAATAAGAGGAACAGTAGCTTTGAGAGTTTGTGTTGATGTGGTGCTGTAAGACATGGAAATTCACCCATAAACCCAAGACTTTGTCATTTACGTGTGATTGTGATGTCATTGCTTCAGGTCATTTTCTTCATTAAGATTCTGTTAGTCATGGGGGTCCCTGGGTGAGATGAGGGCCTGGATGGAATGTCCCTGTGTCTGTAAAGATTGAATTAGTCTTAGTTTTAGTTTTTTTCTCTCTCTCTCTCATAATATATTCAAAGATACCAAGACCTTGCCTTGACATTTCATAAGATAAACATCCCAACAGACCTTAGACCAGCAATGAGGGAAGTGTACAGGTTTTGGTCACATCCTTGGGGGTGGAAAGAGTGTCATGACTTATTGAATTAGTTCTTCAGAGGTTTACATTGAGCCCTATCCAGATGACTTTGGCCTGTGCAGCACAAACGGGTCTCACTCAGGAGGGTTTGGTTTTCCGATTTGTTGTACAGAAGTTATAGTTGAGAAAAAGTGCAAGTATTTTATTGTCTTGACCAGTCTTCATGTAATATTCAAATTCATTGTGTTTAATGCAGTGAAGCAGGGCTTTTTTTAGCAAGGAAAAAATGGTTGGAAAGTTTTAACATTTTATTGTTTTAATATTGACTGTATAGGGTTCAACACACTTTTCCCCAAAAATATTTGGAAGAATGAAAGGAAAAAGCTTCAGCAGGCCTCAGTACATTCAGTAAGAGCTATTGTTTCCCATTCAAACTTACAGTCCACTATATCTGCCAGGGTTCGTGTGCATTCCTCAGGTCCTATCTACGCTGACGCTCGGCGCCTGGGGACCTATTAGGTAGAGCTCAGTAGCTGAAAGGGGGAGACGGTGTGTGTCTGGTGCTCCGCTCCGGTCTAGTCGACTATTCTGACATATGCTAGATCCATTGAAAGGATACGAGATCCCAGACTTCCCCCTCATTCTTCCTGTACTACAGTAGGCTGCCGTTTAAACTTATAAAATGGAGTCAGGGTGTAAACGCTACCTGTTGACTTTGTAGTCAGAGCCGTTTAGATCAGTTTGTAAACCACTCTCATTGGCTTTAGGGTTTAAATTATAGTAAGCTTGTAGATTTAAGTGGGCTTTGGAGGAGTTTACGTTGGATGTCTCCCAGAGTCTAGTCCCAGGCATGGGAGCAGACGCTCGGAGCTGTGCATGGGCGAAAAACATATTTGCATTGTTTGTGTTTATAAATGCAGCTAAGAATTTTTGCTCACATGAACTCCCACTGCCCTCAGAGCAGACGGAGAACCAGCCAAATAAGGCTGTAAAAGTGTGTGGCCCTCTTTTAAACATGCCATAGCTGTCCCCCTGGTGAAGACTAATATTTGACCACATCAGTATGGGCAAGAAGAGGCTTTTTGATGCTGCTTTGTGATGTTCGCCCATGAGCAGTGTCTTTTGTTTGTTTCGTAAAGTCAACATGAAATAAAAAAAAATGACCCTATTTACTTTATTAATACATGTTCCTGGTCTTATTGTGAATGATTTATCAGTGCATGCTATTATAAAGTAAAAAATGTCTGTCTACATAAAAATGTATGAAAATATTTCACTTGAATATTGTAATTAAATAATTTATTATTTATATACAATCAAATAATAAAATTAAGCATACATAAAAATAAATAAATATATGCATGTTGTTATGAATAATGATAATGAATAGAATACAAAGTTTTTTATTTAATTTAAATTTTGTAAATATATTTAATAATAATGGCTATTATTATTATGATTTAAATAAAAAAAATGAATAAATAATATTTAATAAAATACAAAACAACCATCATTCGGCCTCAGTCTGGAGCTCCGTGCAAGATCTTGCCTCATGGGGTAAGGATGATCATGAGAAAGGTGAGGGATCAGCCCCGAACTACACGGGAGGAGCTTGTTAATGATCTTAAGGCAGTTGGGACCACAGTCACCAAGCAAACCATTGGTAACACACTACGCCGCAATGGACTGAAATCCTGCAGCCCACGCAAGGTCCCCCTGCTCAAGAAGGCACATGTACAGGCCCGTTTAAAGTTTGCCAATGAACATCTAAATGATTCAGAGAAGGCTTGGGAGAAAGTGCTGTGGTCAGATGAGACCAAAATTTGTCTCTTTGTCATTAACTCTACTCGCTGTGTTTGGAGGGAGAGAAATGCTGACTATGACCCCAAAAACACCATCCCTACAGTCAAGTCAAGTCAAGTCAAGTCTGCTTTATTGTCAATTCTTCCACATGTACAGCACATACACACAGAGAATTGAAATTGCGTTACTCTCAGACCCTTGGGTGCATACAGATAACATAAATACAGATTAAATACAAAATACAACTATACAAATATACAAATAAGGTAAAAGTCAAGCATGGAGGTGGAAACATTATGCTTTGGGGCTGTTTTTCTGCTAAGGGTACAGGACAACTTCAACGCATTGAGGGGCAAATGGACGAGGCCATGTATTGTAAAATCTTGGATGAGAACCTCCTTCCCTCAGCCAGAACACTGAAGATGGGTCATGGAGGGGAAGTCGTGGCCTAATGGTTAGAGCGTTGGACTCTCTCCCACCTTCAATACCACGACTGAGGTGCCCTTGAGCAAGGCACTGAACCCCCAACTTCTCCCCGGGCGCCGCAGCATAAATGGCTGCCCACTGCTCCGGGTGTGTGTTCATGGTGTGTGTGTGTTTACTGCTGTGTGTGTGCACTTTGGATGGATTAAATGCAGAGCACTAATTCCAAGTATGGGTCACCATACTTGGCCACATGTCACGTCACGTCACGTCACTTAAACTGGATGGGTCTTCAAGGATTACAATGACCCGAAACATACCGCCAAGGCAACAAAGGAGTGGCTCAAGAAGAAGCACATTAAGGTCATGGAGTGGCCTAGCCAGTCTCCAAGAATTCTTACGGATTTAGAGAGGATCTGTAAAGAGGAGTGGATCAAAATCCCTCCTGAGATGTGTGCAAACGACAGCCAAGAAATCTTACGGATTTAGAGAGGATCTGTAAAGAGGAGTGGATCAAAATCCCTCCTGAGATGTGTGCAAACGACAGCCAAGAAATCTTACGGATTTAGAGAGGATCTGTAAAGAGGAGTGGATCAAAATCCCTCCTGAGATGTGTGCAAACGACAGCCAAGAAATCTTACGGATTTAGAGAGGATCTGTAAAGAGGAGTGGATCAAAATCCCTCCTGAGATGTGTGCAAACGACAGGACCAACTACGAAAAACGTCTTACCTCTGTGCTTGCCAACAGGGGTTTCTTCGCAAAGTACTAAGTCATGTTTTGCTTGGGTTTCAAATACTTATTTCACTCACTGAAATGCAAATCAATTTTCTAACCTTTATATAATGTGTTTTTTCTGGATTTTTTGACTGGTATTCTGTCTCTATACATTAAAATAAACCTACCGTAAAAATTACAGACCCTTCATTTCTTTGTAAGTGGGAAAACTTACAAAATCAGCAGGGGATCAAATAAATATTTTCCCCACTGTAATTCACATGGTTCATCTCGTCATGTGTATCTCCGTTTCCTACTCTTCTGTTCCTCTTTATATTAATCATTTTGTCTTATTAGAAAATAGTTTTTCCAGACTTGTCATACATGCAAAAATGCATGTTCCCAGAAACTAAAATACACTACATTTGAGTCATTTTTTACTCTAGTATTGAATAGTAAATGTTCCTCAGTTCTTACATTTTTAGGTAGCTGTAGTCACCGATAACCACAGTCTATTGTTCAACATAATCATTTGCCAAACAGCTCAACGTGCCAGAAAAAGGGACTGGTTCTTTGTTGTGTCTTCACAGTCACCCTTTCACAAACTATACAGGGATCAAACAGAAGCTCTTTTTGTCCCTGTCGTGGGTAGCGTCACTCTTATTTTGGAAGTAAAGAGCTTTTGGGAGTTGATTTTACGTTTTATTTTCAGACATTGAAAAATTAATATATATTCATCTCAGATGTAAAATGTGGGCCTCTTTTTAAAGTTGTCATGCCAGTAAAACAAGACTGGACTTATGTGAGAAAGGTCTAATGAGATTTGCAAAATTAGATTAGCAGTCGCCAGTCAGCTAAACCTTTTGCTGTAGTGGAGCAGCCAGCAAGATCTTTTGGAGAAGGTAGAACATCTACTTTATTTTGTTTTGTTTTTGTTGTATTGCATTCATATTCTTGGACATGACCACCTTTTTATATTGTATAATGTTTGCAGACGTTTCATACTGAATGTGTGGGACTTTTTATGCCGAAATGAGATGTTCTTCCTTTCCAGGAATAGACAAAGTGCTTTGATCCCATTGGACAGTGTGCCATCTCAGTGGTTAGGAGTACATTCATTTTTTTGTTATTTCAGACTGCTGTTTTTAGTGTGGCCTGGAGTGGACAGGCTAGTTTTTCTCCATAAATATCAAAATCTTCATAGTGTTTTCTTTGATCTTACTTCAGTGGGTTTTAGCATTGAAGGTTCCCCCTTTGATTCAAAGATGTTTTTTTGTACTTTTTGTACTCAAGTTTCAGTTGATTGTGGTGGTGTTGCTCCAGAGGTTTAGCTAATAATATCTGTTCAGGAAGCTCTTGGGCCCTAAGAAAACCCCCCCAGGGTAAATACTGCACAGCTGAATCAGAAAAGTGAATCTTAAACTGCTTAGACACTCATTTCTGAAACAGAAAACAAAGAAGCCTAAATCTCAACGAGCTACTCTAGATCAGATAAAGACTCATCTGAGCTCTTTGCAGCCACTGTTATCAGTGATGTAGCATCAGATCCTGGATCATCATGTGAAAGGAGGACTGGAACTTCACTGTGCTCTAAGTGCCCTAATTACATATCAGACCAACAAATGGTCACTAGGCAGTCCCGGCAACAGACATATGGCCAGATGCAACCTCTGACTCCTATTTTGAAGCTTCCCAGAAGACAGTTTTATTGCTCACAGGTTGCTCTTTCATAGCTCAGGAAACTGAAGCTCTTTAAGTATTAACTTCGTGCCAGATATTTCTCCTAAAATTGCTTATGAGAAATAAAAATAAACAAATTAGGCCAGTGACATACAGTATAGGGGTTGACTGATATGTGTTTTTCAGGGCAGATGCTGATACCGATTATTACAGATCAAATAACCGATATTTTGAACCAATATATTTGTCTGGTGTAAAAATTAAAATGAATGTCAAAATTAAGAATAACAAGAGCTCTGACAAAAACTTTCTGTAAATGCTTTTAAATAATTTTATTGGCAAATCAGTTTTGAAACTGACAGATAACCATAAAAATGTTTAATATTGGCACCAATAATCGGCCAGGCCGATAATTGGTTGACCCCTAATACAGTAGAAGAGCGCTCTGAAATTAATGTGGATGACAAAGTCCATATTTGAAAATTGATAAGAAATGTTTGGATTCATATTTAAATCTGACTTTTAATTCCAGACTTTGGTGTATTGGCAAATATGAGAGTTTGTTGAGATGTCTTCTTTAATATGCATATTTCTCAGAAGGAAATCTGACAATCTCATTGCTGTCTAGAAGAAAAAATTTATATTGAGATTATATTTCTTTCAGATGGGATTTGCTGTTAACATAAAAATGCAGTATAGCTGATATTTCCTCAGAGACTGGATGCTTTCATACTGGCTCAAAATGGATGGTGGTATTTTTGTAGACATTACGCTCCTTTCTTCTTCAAAAACAATGGATGAGGTTTGTTGTGTGAAATGTTCGGAAGCAGTGAGCTCATCACAAAGAGCTGCCGTTTACATCATTTATTAAATGCTGCATGCTAACAAGTGTAGGAGGCACCCATTCCATCCTTGACATTTGAGTTGTAGAGAGTATAGAGAGAGAAAGAGAGAGAACTTCAACTGTTGACTAACCCAAAGTCTATAAGCACAGTAAAAGAGAAGGGAATGGAGGGAAAATAGGGTGATAGAAAAGATGAAGTAGGATCATTTATAGCCAGATTCATTACTGTTATAAACAGGACACATTCCTTCTGAAACTGTGGTCATCTGGAATGCACAATGTTGGTCACAACTAGGGGAAAAAAACATTGGAAGGGGAATTGTGG
>NW_015505316.1:3121-10315 GCF_001515645.1 Sinocyclocheilus grahami | reverse complement strand
GGATCAAAATCCCTCCTGAGATGTGTGCAAACGACAGCCAAGAAATCTTACGGATTTAGAGAGGATCTGTAAAGAGGAGTGGATCAAAATCCCTCCTGAGATGTGTGCAAACCTGGAGACCAACTACAAAAAACGTCTTACCTCTGTGCTTGCCAACAGGGGTTTCTTCGCAAAGTACTAAGTCATGTTTTGCTTGGGTTTCAAATACTTATTTCACTCACTGAAATGCAAATCAATTTTCTAACCTTTATATAATGTGTTTTTTCTGGATTTTTTGACTGGTATTCTGTCTCTATACATTAAAATAAACCTACCGTAAAAATTACAGACCCTTCATTTCTTTGTAAGTGGGAAAACTTACAAAATCAGCAGGGGATCAAATAAATATTTTCCCCACTGTAATTCACATGGTTCATCTCGTCATGTGTATCTCCGTTTCCTACTCTTCTGTTCCTCTTTATATTAATCATTTTGTCTTATTAGAAAATAGTTTTTCCAGACTTGTCATACATGCAAAAATGCATGTTCCCAGAAACTAAAATACACTACATTTGAGTCATTTTTTACTCTAGTATTGAATAGTAAATGTTCCTCAGTTCTTACATTTTTAGGTAGCTGTAGTCACCGATAACCACAGTCTATTGTTCAACATAATCATTTGCCAAACAGCTCAACGTGCCAGAAAAAGGGACTGGTTCTTTGTTGTGTCTTCACAGTCACCCTTTCACAAACTATACAGGGATCAAACAGAAGCTCTTTTTGTCCCTGTCGTGGGTAGCGTCACTCTTATTTTGGAAGTAAAGAGCTTTTGGGAGTTGATTTTACGTTTTATTTTCAGACATTGAAAAATTAATATATATTCATCTCAGATGTAAAATGTGGGCCTCTTTTTAAAGTTGTCATGCCAGTAAAACAAGACTGGACTTATGTGAGAAAGGTCTAATGAGATTTGCAAAATTAGATTAGCAGTCGCCAGTCAGCTAAACCTTTTGCTGTAGTGGAGCAGCCAGCAAGATCTTTTGGAGAAGGTAGAACATCTACTTTATTTTGTTTTGTTTTTGTTGTATTGCATTCATATTCTTGGACATGACCACCTTTTTATATTGTATAATGTTTGCAGACGTTTCATACTGAATGTGTGGGACTTTTTATGCCGAAATGAGATGTTCTTCCTTTCCAGGAATAGACAAAGTGCTTTGATCTCAATTGGACCGTGTGCCATCTTAGTGGTTAGGACTGAATTCAGTGTTTTGTTATTTCAGACTGCTGTTTTTAGTGTGGCCTGGAGTGGACAGGCTAGTTTTTCTCCATAAATATCAAAATCTTCATAGTGTTTTCTTTGATCTTACTTCAGTGGGTTTTAGCATTGAAGGTTCCCCCTTTGATTCAAAGATGTTTTTTTGTACTTTTTGTACTCAAGTTTCAGTTGATTGTGGTGGTGTTGCTCCAGAGGTTTAGCTAATAATATCTGTTCAGGAAGCTCTTGGGCCCTAAGAAAACCCCCCCAGGGTAAATACTGCACAGCTGAATCAGAAAAGTGAATCTTAAACTGCTTAGACACTCATTTCTGAAACAGAAAACAAAGAAGCCTAAATCTCAACGAGCTACTCTAGATCAGATAAAGACTCATCTGAGCTCTTTGCAGCCACTGTTATCAGTGATGTAGCATCAGATCCTGGATCATCATGTGAAAGGAGGACTGGAACTTCACTGTGCTCTAAGTGCCCTAATTACATATCAGACCAACAAATGGTCACTAGGCAGTCCCGGCAACAGACATATGGCCAGATGCAACCTCTGACTCCTATTTTGAAGCTTCCCAGAAGACAGTTTTATTGCTCACAGGTTGCTCTTTCATAGCTCAGGAAACTGAAGCTCTTTAAGTATTAACTTCGTGCCAGATATTTCTCCTAAAATTGCTTATGAGAAATAAAAATAAACAAATTAGGCCAGTGACATACAGTATAGGGGTTGACTGATATGTGTTTTTCAGGGCAGATGCTGATACCGATTATTACAGATCAAATAACCGATATTTTGAACCAATATATTTGTCTGGTGTAAAAATTAAAATCAATGTCAAAATTAAGAATAACAAGAGCTCTGACAAAAACTTTCTGTAAATGCTTTTAAATAATTTTATTGGCAAATCAGTTTTGAAACTGACAGATAACCATAAAAATGTTTAATATTGGCACCAATAATCGGCCAGGCCGATAATTGGTTGACCCCTAATACAGTAGAAGAGCGCTTTGAAATTAATGTGGATGACAAAGTCCATATTTGAAAATTGATAAGAAATGTTTGGATTCATATTTAAATCTGACTTTTAATTCCAGACTTTGGTGTATTGGCAAATATGAGAGTTTGTTGAGATGCCTGGAGTGGACAGGCTAGTTTTTCTCCATAAATATCAAAATCTTCATAGTGTTTTCTTTGATCTTACTTCAGTGGGTTTTAGCATTGAAGGTTCCCCCTTTGATTCAAAGATGTTTTTTTGTACTTTTTGTACTCAAGTTTCAGTTGATTGTGGTGGTGTTGCTCCAGAGGTTTAGCTAATAATATCTGTTCAGGAAGCTCTTGGGCCCTAAGAAAACCCCCCCAGGGTAAATACTGCACAGCTGAATCAGAAAAGTGAATCTTAAACTGCTTAGACACTCATTTCTGAAACAGAAAACAAAGAAGCCTAAATCTCAACGAGCTACTCTAGATCAGATAAAGACTCATCTGAGCTCTTTGCAGCCACTGTTATCAGTGATGTAGCATCAGATCCTGGATCATCATGTGAAAGGAGGACTGGAACTTCACTGTGCTCTAAGTGCCCTAATTACATATCAGACCAACAAATGGTCACTAGGCAGTCCCGGCAACAGACATATGGCCAGATGCAACCTCTGACTCCTATTTTGAAGCTTCCCAGAAGACAGTTTTATTGCTCACAGGTTGCTCTTTCATAGCTCAGGAAACTGAAGCTCTTTAAGTATTAACTTCGTGCCAGATATTTCTCCTAAAATTGCTTATGAGAAATAAAAATAAACAAATTAGGGCAGTGACGTACTGGCAGTTGACATACAGTATAGGGGTTGACTGATATGTGTTTTTCAGGGCAGATGCTGATACCGATTATTACAGATCAAATAACCGATATTTTGAACCAATATATTTGTCTGGTGTAAAAATTAAAATGAATGTCAAAATTAAGAATAACAAGAGCTCTGACAAAAACTTTCTGTAAATGCTTTTAAATAATTTTATTGGCAAATCAGTTTTGAAACTGACAGATAACCATAAAAATGTTTAATATTGGCACCAATAATCGGCCAGGCCGATAATTGGTTGACCCCTAATACAGTAGAAGAGCGCTCTGAAATTAATGTGGATGACAAAGTCCATATTTGAAAATTGATAAGAAATGTTTGGATTCATATTTAAATCTGACTTTTAATTCCAGACTTTGGTGTATTGGCAAATATGAGAGTTTGTTGAGATGTCTTCTTTAATATGCATATTTCTCAGAAGGAAATCTGACAATCTCATTGCTGTCTAGAAGAAAAAATTTATATTGAGATTATATTTCTTTCAGATGGGATTTGCTGTTAACATAAAAATGCAGTATAGCTGATATTTCCTCAGAGACTGGATGCTTTCATACTGGCTCAAAATGGATGGTGGTATTTTTGTAGACATTACGCTCCTTTCTTCTTCAAAAACAATGGATGAGGTTTGTTGTGTGAAATGTTCGGAAGCAGTGAGCTCATCACAAAGAGCTGCCGTTTACATCATTTATTAAATGCTGCATGCTAACAAGTGTAGGAGGCACCCATTCCATCCTTGACATTTGAGTTGTAGAGAGTATAGAGAGAGAAAGAGAGAGAACTTCAACTGTTGACTAACCCAAAGTCTATAAGCACAGTAAAAGAGAAGGGAATGGAGGGAAAATAGGGTGATAGAAAAGATGAAGTAGGATCATTTATAGCCAGGAGACTTTATTCAACAATTTCTTCTCTTCCATGTCAGTTTTTGATGCACGTTTGCGAGAGTACCATAACGCATTAATTAATGACAGAATTTAAATTTTTGGGTTAACTGTCGCTTTAAGAGGAAGTTTTTGCTTGCCAGTTATTGAAACACAGTTTTTTCACATTTGAATGATTTATCACACAGACTTCACACAGACTTATCACACTTCTGTGGAGCTTTCTAGTAGTTGTGTGGACCACTTTTATGATAATTTTATAGTGATTGTATCCTCAGTCCCCATTCATTTTAATTGCATTAAAATAGCGACCTGTGCAGTCTTCAGAATTTCTCCTTCTGACTTCATGCTTTCATACAGGTTTAGAATAATATGAGAGTGAGTAAATGATGACAGATTTTAATTTTTAGAGGAACTGTCCCTTTAAGTAAACTGACATCTTGTTAAATACAGGGTCTTGCTGAAAAAAATGTATCCGTGCAGTAAATGATGATGTTAAGTGCTACATTTCGTGCATGTTTTGTAAAACTATTTATAAATGTCTAGTTGTGCATTTTGACAAATCTGTGCTGCTGAAAAAGGGAGTTCATAGTTACAACAAAAAATAGTTTAAGAATAATGTCAGGGTTTTTTTAAACAAACAGCATGAAATTATTAAGAATATGTGTATGTGTTAGTTAAAATAGAACATTCATCTTTTGGTGGCGACGTTTGATGTTTTTTGCCTGTGTATAACTGTCTCCCCCTCTTTTCTGTGTTAGGAGCGTTTCCAAGTGAAGAATCCTCCACATACATACATCCAGAAACTACGTGGATATTTAGACCCAAAAGTCACACGCAAGGTCAGCATCATTTGTGTAGATTGTGTAACCAATGTCTGTTTCTCACCTGGTTGCATGTGAACATGATTTGCAGCAGTTAAAGAGGTTGTATTATTAGAAATAAAAAAAATTCACCAACTTTGCTAAAAAATAGCCTGTTTAATTCCAAAATTTTGTTTATTTATGAATCCTTATTGTTTTGCACAAAAAAACCTGAGTAGAACTATAATTATACCCCTGGAAAAAAAAGATTTAAAAAAAAAGCAAAAAATAAATAAATAAACACTACCTTTCAAAAGTTTGCGGGCAGTAAGATTATTTTATTCAGCAAGGATGCATTAAATTGATCAAAAGTGAAAGTAAAGACATTTATATTGTTACAAATTATTCCTATTTAATAAATAAATGGAAATATATGCTGTTCTTTTGAACTTTCTATTTATCAAAGGATCGTAAAAACAATCTCGCTTTGATTGGCCAGCTATCCAGTGCGTTGTGATTGGCCGAATACCTCAAGCGTGTGACGGAAATGTTATGCCCCTCACCATATTGTGATGCCATGTCCCGGCCGGAGCGATGATCACAGGAAACAGTCCTCAACCTCCGCAAAATGTGCATCACACATCTGAATATTTGGGTTGAACTGTTCTGGAACAGTGTTGTAAATACAACTTAACCACTGATTTCTAGTTGTGTCCTCTTTTGGAAGACCAAACAAAGTAGATTCGCTTTCACAACGAAACACACGGCAACAACAATACTACAGCGAGAATCAAAGTTACGCCTTCTTTCTTTGCGTGAACATTTGGGCGGTGTTATGCAAATCTTCCCACATTGTGATGTAGACATGTGGGGGCGTGTTAGAACGAGCCATTTTAGGTAGGCATGGTTAACTCAACTTTTATGAAGAATATCTCTTTGGATTTGAGACTTTAGTCTTTGCAACTTTACAGATCTTCTTTATGCACCAAGAGCTTGTAACACTCCAAAGAGAAAGAAAAAATTGAAATCGCATCATATGACCCCTTTAAGCAGCACAGCTGTGTTCAACATTAGTAATAATATTAAGAAATGTTTCTGGAGCACCAAATCAGCATATTAGAATGATTTCTGAAGGATGATGCTGAAAATTCAGCTTTGCATCACAGGAATAAATTACATCTAAACTTTTTATAAAATTTTACATTTTAAAAGTTTTCGTTTGATTGGAAGTGTATATGCAAAAAATTTAAATATTCAGGATCAATTAATTTCCTATAATCTGATCAATTGGTTTTCCTTTGTATGTCATTAGTATTGACCTCTTTTGTGCACTAAAAGTTTAACCAGAAGTGTTGTTTTACCCAGCACTAGTTAGAGTTTATTGAAATGTTCTGTAAACTGCTCTGGTGAGGTTGCAGAGTTTTTCTCCAAACATGCCGATAATCATCAGTTTGTCTCTGTGTGCAGAAATTCCGCAGGAGGGTCCATGAATCCACCAAAGTCCTGCGGGAGCTGGAGATATCTCTGCGAACCAATCATATAGGGTGACTAATTCCTATCTTCTTACATTTAATCCTTCTTTTACATCTCTTCGTCTTGTGCTGATCTCTCCAAATACCCCTCCCAGTACCTATTGCAGTGAGGTTATGAGGCTCCTGTATACAGTGCAGGGAACAATAGCACTGCTAGTGGTATGGACGGGAAGCTGTGGTATTGTTTGCCTTTCCCCTCTAAAGAATCACTCTTTGTTTGTTCTTCCTGTTGTAGAAAGCTAGTTGTAGTGTTTCCTCATGTTTAAATCCCTGCTGTTGGGCTGTTCTGCCAGCTTCCCTCTGCTTATAATGCTGTCTGTAGACCTCGGCAGCGTCCAGATGGTTTTTATTCATCTCGTCCCTCACACACCACCCCCTTAGCAGCATCAAGCAACTCAGGAAGCTGAGTTGTGTATGCTGGAGAGCCAGGAAGCCTGTAGCATCCAACAATGTAGTGTGTGAAAGGACACGACGTATACACACGTCACATTGATGAACACAGACAAAAACACTCACACAATTGTGTAACACAATAAAGCACTGACAACTGGGAACATCTTTTCACTGTTTATATTCCGTTTTCAAGGGCGCACACACACTTACTGAATACAAAAAACAATTTGTTGTGGAACTGTGAAACCATTTACACACATCCGTATTAGAGAATAGCATGCTTGTTACATGTACAGTACATTCTTACCAATCGGATGAACACACAAGCGATGAGGAGTAACTAATAACTTTACCACGTTTTTCAATATTGTTCAGGTCTTTTGAAAATTACATAATGTGTTGTATTTAATGTCACTTTGTATTGTGCATGCAAATTTACACTCGAGTGATTTAAGTATTCAAATATGCTCATATAAAGCTTTTTTTTTTT
>NW_015505316.1:1557-3111 GCF_001515645.1 Sinocyclocheilus grahami | reverse complement strand
TTTTTTTTTTTAATTGCATGTTATTATTAATATTTAACGTTTCATATTTTAACATTTTATAACAAAAATTTTATATTTTAAATTATTCATTTAAATGATCAATTATATAATTTTATATTTAAATATTTAAGAAAATTAAGTTGTTTTTTTCTCAAGTTGCTAGTTACTTTTTTTGTTAGTTGTGTGTAGGTTAGCTAACTACTACTTCAAAAGGTTAAAAGGCTGTATTCAGTTTAAATTGCTATAAATTATGAGTAGCTTGGCAAACTGCTGGTTCAAAGTAGCTTCCTGATACACACACACACACACACAGTTAGTATACGAGCAAAAGCTCAGAAAACACTGACAAAATATTATTCTGAATGACTTCCTTTGTCTTCTGTGTGAGCCATAAATAACCAATACACTCCTCTCTCCTCCATTATTAAGAGCCAGGGGTAATGTGGTTCTCATTAAGAACAAAAGAAAAAGAATAGGCAGGCTATTTTCACTTTTTTGGGGGGCTGGATGAAATGGAACAGAGGACTGTTTATTGCATGTGTCCGATCCCTGGCCTCTTTCCGATGTGCTACTCTTTGCTTTGCCAAGACAATCTGAAATGGCATCTGGCCGGACAGGAAAAGAGTCTAAAGGGGAGCAGGGAGGGGGAGGTGGCAGACAGGAAGCTGATGATGGAGTGAGCCCCCTCCACCTTTTCAGTCTGAAAAGTCTGTTTCTAGCTCAGTTCCACATTTTCTGTTTTTCTTGTACTCGTTTGGGAGTCTGGTTGCTTTTTTTCCCTTATGCATCCAAAGCCATTTAACAATAGAGACAGATTTCAACTAATCATTACGGCTTGTGTTTGAGAGGTAAAAAAAGAATGAAAATGAGAGCTGTGCAGAAAAATGAAGAATGCATGTGTATATATAAGTGAATGTTTGCACAGGGGAGGCAGTCTAAACACTCCCACTGTCAGAGATTTAACCTCCTCTCTCAAGCTATGATCTCCACGTTCCTTTGCTCTGCATGGTGGGAATTCCTTATGCTTTGAGTTTCCCCTTCAGAAATCTGGAGCTAAATGAAGGAAATCTAAAACTAGCCTCTATTCTGGACTTTCCATCTCAGTCTTGCCAAGCCAGTCAACTCAGAGCAGCCTTGAGGCTTAAAATGTCTTGGGATTTTAAAGCCAACATAAAATAACATTCGCTACTTCCATAATATGATATATTATTCAATATACAATAGGATATGCAACAGTAAAAATGGCAGAACTTTATTTTTTCTCTCAGAGATGACTTGGATCATGAAAAGTCGGTGTTCTGTAGACTTTGCTGTCAGTTGCGAAGGATTTCTTCCCTCTTAAAAACTATTGGCACTTATTGGTACCTATTTTGAAGATTACAAAAACAAACAATTGTTTTCTGTTGCAGTAGTGTCCAATGATAAATCATTCACAATCAGAAAGTAAATGGGATCAATTTCATGCTCACTTAGTCTGAAGCTTAAGTCTGTTGTAATATTGACTGTCTAGAAAAGAACAGTTTCATTTCTTCAACTTTTTTATCTGTATCTGTC
>NW_015505316.1:0-480 GCF_001515645.1 Sinocyclocheilus grahami | reverse complement strand
TTTGTTTTGTGCTTTGTTATGCCGTGCTATAATTTGCTTGGATTGTCCTGTGCTGCTGTCTGCATAATCCTGAACCCCCTGTTACTGAGCTCTGTTGCTAACCTTCCCCATCCTTACCCCCCGCCCTCCTTATGTGCGGTTCCCTGTCTGTGCGGCTCAGGTTGGATTTTGAAGGGCTGGAGAATGGCGATGACTTTTCGCTGGACAAGGCTAAGTCCTGGAGCAGGTCCATTGAGGATCTGCACCAGAACGGCTGCAATACGCTGGTGCGCTCTGCGCGGCAATCCGTCCTCCGGTATGTACTGGCCTGCTTGTGCTTGCTATGCTCTGCCTCGCTTTAAAATAATGTTTGCTTATGTGATAACTTGCATTGGTTTGGTTCAGGCTGCTGGCCAGTCACAACTTAATAAATATTTAATGCAATGTTTTGAGACTGATCTATCTATCTATCTATCCATCTATCCATCTATCCATCTATCC
>NW_015505315.1:2835512-2838499 GCF_001515645.1 Sinocyclocheilus grahami | reverse complement strand
TAATCAGGTAATGTCACATTGGAAACGATCCATGCTGAATGAGAGCGATACGAGCAGCTTCAGTTTAGCTTTAAATAAGTCGTTATAGGTTAAGCATTTCAAATAAATGTTGTTTGCAATGAATGACATTATAATTTACTTTTACTTACTTTTACTTTTATTTTATACTCATATTTTTCATTTTTGTTCTGTAAAATACGGAATAGTGTAAATATGTGGACCGTTTGCACCAATAAAACAAGCATATTGTGTTCAACACACACAGCCACATTCACTTTAGCCTTAAACACTGTTTTAATTTGAGGATCCTTGAAAACATTTGGTTTTCCAGAAAGTGTGAAAAGCCCTGTCGTAGAATATGACAATCATATTTTAACTTGGATCATAACACTACATAAAAAGTTAAAATGTTTGCTGTCAAGTTTCAACTCCAGCAGCACTTCTTGACTGTTACATTAGTTCATTAGTGTGCAGCAGTGCTTTGAGTCTCTCTTCTGTCAGACTGAACCAAGCTTGTGTTCCTCCGTTTGTTCTGCTTCAATAATACTAACAGTCCTTAATATTACTGACATTATGAGGGTCTGAAACTGATTAATGAGCTTGTTTTCTCACCTGAACTCTTGACAGTATAAGTGACTGAGGTCTTGACTTGATCTCTCTGAGTAACAATGCATCTCCACTCTCTGTTGTGATCTTCATTCAGGAGTGTTGTATTCAGAGAGCTGATACAGTGTCCTGGAGCTGATATCTGATATCTGGAGTCTGATCTCGTCAGTTTAACACCAGCCTGATTCACCCAGAACAGCTCAATTCCCTCATTCCCTCAGCAATCATCACAAGAGCCTCCAGCAGATGAATCCAGCTGACAGAAGAGAGTCACAGAGCGGCCTGCACTGATGCACTGATGTGAGGATGAGACTGAAACACACAAATAACACAAATCACAGACTCTTCAATCATCATGAGAGTTTAAATGAAGAATTTGCACTTTTAAATTGACCACGTAATCATAAAATTACCATGAAGAACATGCAGATAAACACAGAAGGGAAGGTTTTTTTTTACGGTTCCGCTTATGCCTCGCGAAACTGGACTGGCGTTCGCTTACGTGGGATACTTCGTCGAAAGGATGGGCCCTGTTTCAGACTTTTGGACTGAGTACACATGTTCCACGAGTGAGCTGCGCTGTCACAAAATGCCGGTGTGGTAAGCAGCGTGAGTTTGAATGTGTTCTGCTTGTGCGTGCTAGGAGTTCAAACAGCCGCAAAATGCACGCGTTTAAAGTGGACTAAATCGGAAGAGATGGTAAAAACAGACTTTGTGAAATGTTCTAATGGACTCTGGCGACTAGTATGGTGTTGAATTTTTCTGCTGAATATGTGATGTAACTGGTGTGTGTTTTAAAGATACTGGGTTATGAGCAATGTAAAGCTATGTTTGTGTAAAAGGGAAAAGGGGTTTTGGAAGATGAGAAACGGGGTCAATACATGCACGCTGTTTAAGCGATTTACGAAGTATGATGTGTTCTTTGTTGTTGCTTCCTTTTTTTTCTTTTTTCTTTTGATCAAATGTTATTTGTAATCACAATCGGATCCAGCCTATGACCTTGAAGCGTGCTGTGAAATCCATTATTGTAATGTTTGAAGAAGTATAGGTGGATTGTTACACAAGAACATCTGAGTGATCATTATGTTATATATTAATAAATGAAAACATAAAACATACCAGCGTAAAAAGCAGAAGATTGAGATCATACAGTATTTTTCACCAGTTATTACAAACACACTCTCCAGAATAAACTACTGTTCTTCATCAGAGAGCTGTTCGAATCACAAACACACTCTCAATATGAAGATAATTCAGCATCAGATGTTAGAGTGAAACTGTCTAGTTTTAGTGCGTTCAGGAATAATCCAGTATGTTGTGAATGAAACACAAGAATAAACTGATGGTGTTGAAATGAACTCTTTCTCAGACTAATTCCACTGAATGTCTTGAAGAGAAAACACAGATTTCTTTACCAGTGAGAAGTGAAGAGAGAGCGATCAGTCCCAGCAGACACAGATGACACTCATCAGACATTTTCTCTTTCTCTTCATTATTTGCTCTCAACTCTTTCTTTAAATACTCTCAGCTCCTCCTGTGGTTTTAGCTTCCTCTGATCTGACAGACCGAGTGTTGAAATGCTGCTAGAGTTGTTATTTAGTGACATGATGCCAGTCGTAATGGAGAAGTGAGATCAGCTCGGGTCTCTAGACATAAAATCATGAAATTATATCAAATTGGTTTGTTACTGAAAAGGTTTCCACTATCAATGACTTCCTATGATTGTTTTCATACTGAGAGCAATAATACCCATAATGCCACAGTCGGTCAAACTTGCTGTCCCTAAAACGTTGGTCTGACTTTCGGTAAAAAAAAAGATGGATTTGTTGTTAATATACCAAACTGTTAATGTTTTTAACACATCAACTAGTTTGATGGCATGATGGCAGAAGTGTTTGATCTCTGCGACGCTTTCTCGTGTTGACAACTGTTAGAAAACACTCTCTGTCTTTAGATTGGTTCTAGATGTTTTCACCCCTCCTCTCCTTTTCTTCTCTCCTTCTCTCACTCGCCCTCCCTGTACAGCACTGTTGTTTTCTCTCTGAATCCCCCTCCTCTATCTGTTCTCTCTCTCTTGTATGATGTTTTAATGTCTCTTACTCATATTCGAGGTACTCATGCGCACATGTATGCATTCGTTTTCTTGGTTCAAATGCTCAAATAAGGAGATGAATGCTAGGACTACAAGATAAAGGAGTTCGTGAGGAACTATGAAGAGAGTTCAGCATCCTTTGCCAAGTCTATTCCTAATATGTCCATATTTTTCTGTACATGTGGCTATTTTATATAAACACATGTTCTTGGCCAAGATCCTATATGTATGTCATCTATATCCTCATTGGTTAAAGGGTTGAAACTCCCCTCGACATATGCCTATATAA
>NW_015505315.1:2804478-2835088 GCF_001515645.1 Sinocyclocheilus grahami | reverse complement strand
TCTCTCCTCTCAACACTATAATGGTGGTCTTTCGTCTCTTTGTGTTTCAGAAGCGTGTAGCTGCTGGCTGTGGGAACTCAGTTAGTTTGACCGCACTGGTTTAACACACACTGATCTGAGATCATCTCTGAACACAGTTTAGACGGATGCTGTGAATTCTCACACATTCACACAACAGTTCCTCTTCTTTCTTTTCCTTTTCTATCAATGTTTCCAATAGTTGCTGCAAACCATTTACAAGTTCACTGTTAGTTTCACAGGTTCAGTGTTGCTAAAGTGTTAATTTCAGTGATTTTATGTGAAGCAGGGGTCCTCATCCACACAGCTGGCTGTGATGTTCAAGTCAACTCAAAGACATTGATTAGTTGATTGAGGTGCGTTGAATTAGAGTTAGAAAGTGTCTCTCTAGGAGCAGGAATGAGGAAGCTGATGCAGCTAAAGCACAGATCTACACACATTCATCTCTGCACGTTTATATAGACCAGCTGCTCCCAGACCTGTTCTGGAGTCTCCTCAACACTGCACACGCTGAATGTCTCTACCACTGGAGTATCTACTGATGAGCTGAATCAGATGTGTTTGATTAGGGAGAGATGCAGTGGTCGTCTTATGCTGAGTTCACACTGCATGATTTTAGCAATCCTACAAGATCATTGCAAATCACACTGTGCAACATGGAAAATTGGGCATGACATGCATGCAGACTGCAGACACTTAATAGGCTTGTTCTACCTCATGAGGCAAAGATCAGCTGTCGCCTGACGAAAGCAATGCATTCTGGTTAGAAAATCTGACTTTGATCGGCGCAGCAGCCGGCTTACAATCACATGTGTCATCAGGCGCGCAGATGGCACTAGGGATGCTGCAGCCGGCTTACAATCACATGTGCCATCAAAAAAGTGTCAATAACTTTAAATAGTACTGTGCCATGAGTTTATATATTACACTTCATATCTTCACCACAACATGGTCATATATCGCCCAGCCGCAGCTAACAGTATTAGCTCACTAACAAAACACAGTTACACACACTGGTAGGACATCTCACTTCAATGCACTGTATCTTGATGTAACTACAGAACATTATATAAGGTACTTAACGTTACTTACCTTTTGCAGTTTGCATGTCTGTTAGCTGCTGGTAGAAGTCTGTGTCCATATTCACGTGTATTTGTTCTCAATCGTCATCCCACAACCCAAACTCGCTCAAAATATGAATTAAACAGTCAGACGTTAAATAATCCATGTAAAAGCCATTACTAGTGAACTGCTGCAGAAGCCGATCGGCGGCACACACTGCAACAGTGTATTTTCTAATTTACCCGGGATTCTGGGAAAACGGCGCGCTCACTAGTCATTGGCCAGATTCCTGAGTGACGTCAGATTAACCAATCACGATCAAAGCAACACTGCGAGACAGCAAATAGTGTTGCAACTATGAAAAAAATAAATAACTTGTTTTAAGTGAAAGATTACAAATGTGTCTATTTATTTGTATTTGTAGGCTGTTACATTTAATTAATTGTTCAAATGGTGATTTCACATTATGCTAGGGTTAGGTGCATCTGTGCTATTCACTGTTCACCTCCCCTCATTTCCCTCTGATTTTAGGGTTAAATTAGGTTTAAGGCCAGAGGGACTATGTTTTCAGACAGGATCAATAAAATATGCTGATTCAGGAACAGGTCTTACTTGGCAAAATCATTGCAGTCGTGTGTGTGTGTGTGTGTGTGACCTGGGGTCTCATTTATAAAACTCTCCGTAGATTTCATCCTAAGAGTGTACGTAGGCACAAAAGCTAGATTTTGCGTACGCTCAAAAGGTTTCAGATTTAGAAAACCATGCGTCCGCCAGAACCTGTGCAGCAATCCCTTCATAAATCCCGGTCAGGGGAAGATTGTGTGTATGTGCATCTCCACACTGACTCCTCCCAGAAATCACCATATATGGAGCTTACAACACCTAGTTTTACTATGCATAACCTCATCTGCATATCATTTCCATGCATATTCCCATCCACGTGACACCAAGTGTAACATTCTCAAAGGTACAAGACATTAAGGAAATGTGAGATACGGACTATAAATGCCATTTGTGCCATACACATTAATTTTTATTGCTAAAAATCATCCGGTATCCATGCGTTTTAGAATAAAAATATCAAAATATCCATAAACTGTTTAAAATAGTTCTCAGAAAAATTATTTAGAATAGAACTGGCCCAACAATATTTAAATTGTTTTAAAAAATCTAATTAAATTAAATGAATGCAGTTTTGCTGATAAGGTGAACATCTTTTTGCTGTGTGACGCGAGTGCAGCAGTCATATTTGTCCGTCTAGAAATTGCGCTGAATATGTGTTCTGTGTGAATGGCTTGGTTTGGGTTTTAACCTAATCAAGATCTTCTCCGCATTGAGCTTCTATATTTCTCTAATATTTTGAATGAATAACGCAGCAGCGGCGGGGCTCGTGGGCTAGACTTATAAAACATTAAACTACTACGTCACTCACATCAGCATCACCGCATCTCGTGCTCCACTGATGACGCTCCCTGACGCACTCCTAACATTGGATTGTACTATTTTTGAATGCAAATGTTTATTTTAAATTCGAAAATCTAATATTCTAATATTTGTTCTTTACTCACAGGCTCCTCATCACAGGCAGCACAGCACTCATGTTCGTGTTTGTGTGAGCTGTCTGCGTCACTCAGAGCACCTGCCTATATCGAACAATTTTAATATCGTTATCGAAGAGGGTGTACCGTCGATAAATACCGATACCGTTTTATCGCCCAGGCCTAATCAACCTGATCACTTTATTTAGTGTTCATGTAAACACTACGTTCAGATTCATCAATCAGAATGAATTCATTCCGATGGAAGCAAAAGGTGTCCACGTAAACATAGCTAGTGAGCTGCTTTATTGCTTCCAAGACCGCATTCATACCTTCTTGCCCTTCTGTCCCTGGATCCTTACCTTTAGCTGTTGGTGTGTTCTTTTCCTTTAGTTTTCTCGGTGGAATCTTCCATCTTTGTAGCATAATCATGACAGTCAGATAAAGCAAGATTATTTATCGTCGTCATGGTGCACGCTCTTTTTCTGGTGTTTTACAATTATCTGGTAATTGTAATTTCAAAAGGAGCAACTTGATTGGATTGCAAACTATTAGTAACAACCTGGGACAGGCATAGAGAGCTCAAAATATACAATTAGACTTGTGCCGGTATTCGATAATGCGATATATATCACGGTAATGAAAATGCACGATATTGTTATCGTGGGCACTTCTAAATACCGTGAATAATTATATATTACAAATTATTCCGAATTTTGAATGCATTTTAAGAATACTTTTCCCATCAACTGGTCAAAATGCACAACAGCGCTGCATGCTGCGTGGAAGACGCGTGCGCACTCTGATGTAAACAAGCGCGGACGAGAAGCACACGGCGGAGCGCGCGAGAGACGCTCTGGAGGAAAGCACACTTTCACTCTGACAGCAGATGGCGCTAAACTGCAGAAATAATAATAATAATAATAATAAAGTGTCTGCTAAATGACTAAATAAATAAATAATAATAATAATTCATTTAAATGCAGCCGTTACCCCAGAAACCCTGTAAACACAGCAGCTGCACTACTTTCTGTTTCAGTGTTTAAATGATTTAAACAGCCATTCAGATTTGTGTATTTGCCATGATGTCTGAACATTCATTAATCTTAGCTATTCCAATATTTAATAACACGTTGTTAAAATCGAGAGCTGCAGCGGTGTTATTTAATGAGCTAACATGAACTAAGACTTGTATTTTTTAATTAAAGATTAATAACTTCTGTAGCAAATGTAGCTATTGCTCATTGTGAATGTTAATGCATTAACTAAGCTTAACTAATGAGGTCTTATTGTAAAGTGATACCTATCGGTCTTTATAGTTCTTTTGCACTTTAATCTGTGTAAAACTTAACTTTATAAATTTTTCTGTATTGCTTTATTGCATTTAAATGTTCAGTTATTTTTCTTATAAGAAAAAAAGTTATTAAACTTGTTATACTGTATTATGACAGCACTTTGTTTTTAAAACAATTTCAGTATCGTGATAATACCGTATACCGTGATAAAAGCATTAGCAATTAATCTCAACATGAAAAATGTATACCAGCATATCCCTACATACAATGCGCCCGGTCCGAATCCCTATAATGGGCAAATCACTAGCTGAATAAAAACAAGATAGAAACATTTTAATGATGAAACATGAAGACAATAAACACTCGACTGCAACAATATGCATTTTATCTGTGTTCTTCAAGCCATCTTAGGTATTTTCATAATAATTATGTATATTTATAATCCAATGCTAATTGACATAGCCTTTTCTACAGTATAGAATATATTTTCTGCCTAATTCTGTGATAAGAAGCAGCATTAGATCACAAAAGGAAGACTGATGTTGTAGACCGGAGTAAAAACAGGTTATGATGTTCTTTTGTTGGACAGCAGGTTTAGAAACGCTTCTCATTGCAACGCATTACAGCGGAAGATGTTTTGATGTGTGTTGCTTTCTCAAATGCACGTTATCCATCCTATTTTTCAATGTGAAAGTGAGCTGTTTTCTGGTGAAGTGTGAGGCTTCAGGTTAACTCACAAGCGTGTATTGAACCGTAGATGTCATACCGAACAGTGCAATATTATATTGAGAATCGTGGCATCCCTAATATAAACCCAGAGAGGACAGTGGTCACCTGAGCTGAGTAGAGTGTAATAGTCTAATAGTAGTGCAGAAGTAAAATAAATGTCCATCTTCCCTGTGAGGAACTCCATATGGACAGGGCAAGAGGTCCGACTTAACATTCCGAAAAATGAATGACTTAAAATTTACATTAACTGAAATTAAATAAGATTAAGATTTTTAAAAAATATTTTATTTCACCTAGTCATCAAAGCAACCTTTTACATTTTCATTTAAGTTGTAGCACTAAAATAAACTAAAACTTGCTAAAAACTATATGGTCATTTAAAAACAAAAACCTAATAAAAATGACAAAAACATCCAACACAACTACTACACAACTATAACAGTATGTGAGTGTCAGTATAATAACACTGGTGAACGCATGACTGCAATAATGCTGAACAGCAGATCATGTGCTTGAATTTCCTGCATTTCAGACAAGCTCCAATAATCTCAAGCAGGTCACTGATCGAGCTAGAAGCTTTATTCATTCTCATTAACATCTCAGAATGCATTCACAGAGCTCAGACAGCGGGACGTGTTTCATTCACAGTTACTGGCATGGCAAACGCTGCTCGCTTTAGGAATCGGTCCAGAGATAAATAGATTTAAATTTTTTATTTCTTCTTCGTTTGTTAATTTGTCATTCACAATGGTTCATGGGATTGTAGTTCTTTCCCTCATTAAGAAAAGTCTTGTATCTTTGTCTTTTTTTCAGATCTTCAATTACATTTTGCTTCAAATCCAAGTTTGCATTGTTGTTATTTACCTTGTAGCTGGTTGCTTGGTTCACATCTTAGAGACTTTTTTCTAAACAATTATAATTAAGTTAACAACTTTATTAATCCCACAAGCAATTAAAGCCCCTTGTGGGATTAATAAAGTTGTTAACTTAACTATAATTATGGGGAAAATGACTGGATAAAATACTTCCAGAACCAGCAACACTGTGAAAGAAGAGTTACACTCTGTTGATGAACACAGAAAGCACAAGACGGACAGAGATAACTTTCGCCTTTACACACAAAGGTTGTGTGTAAATGTAAATGCATTTACACACAAACCGCTGTGAGTAGTTTTTTTTTTTGCCTATTTCGATCAGTATAAATAGGTCTTTTTTTAACCAGTTCTCTCAAGCAAACCCACTTGTCATTAGCTTGACTGTTCTGGCCTAAGACTGTTCTGGACTCATTGTAAGCCTAAGCTGATCATAGAAACATTGTCACCAATGGTCAACTTAGGTGAACAATGCCTTTGGGAAACGCAGCCCTGGTGATTATCCTGCCACTCTCTGGGCCCTCTAGGTCCCACTAACAGGGCCTGGGTGATTTCTATAACCTCTGTCTCTCCTCAGTGTCTAGGGAGCAGATGGGGAGGGGCAGACTGCAGCTCTGACTCATATCTCAAGGATCTATACAAAAAGTGTCAGATTCTTCCCTGGGAACTATGAATCAATAGTTCCTTCCTGACACTGGCGCTGCAAGCATTAAGTGTGGTTGGGTGCACTGCGATGTACCTGAGATAGAGAAGGGTGGAGGAGGCTGATTCAAACCTACACAAAATGCTCGAAAATACTAGAAACCTATCTTTGCATATGACAGATTCACGCTCAGAATTGGGGTGAACTCTCTGTGTAAAAGTCAGAAACACTACAACTAATCAGAGAAAACAGCAATGCATACTTACCGAAATCAATTTCTGTGTCAATGAGGGTTCAAGATTTAAATTATTTTGTAAGAGGGTTACATTGTCTCATAGCAGCTGTGTATCTGTATTCCATAGCCGAGGGGCAATCTGCAACAAACAGATTCTCTGACTGTTTGTGTATGTGGGTGTTTGGGAGTGAAGCATTCACACCTCCACTTTATCTCGTTTATAGTGCTTAACTGTGCTTTATGAACACGTGAGCAAATATTATTTAGCCTATTAGCAGTAATATTATCACATATAATTTGATTATAATTACAATTTATGCATATTTTATCAATTATATTTTATTGCATGCATATTTTACTATTCTAATAAAATAATATTTAGTTATTGTATTATACGTGCACGTTTTATTATGTATTACAATCAAATAATTATTATATTAGTAACAGAAAGTTACTACTACTAATTGTAACTACCAATTGTTTTATTATTAGTATTATTATTATTATTGTTGCTTTTATTACATATAATTGTTGTTGTCAAATAAATGATAGAAAATGGCAGCTTTGTGCATTTTGCTAAAATAATTATTTGTGATGTTAATGTACTCTGCTTTGTGTAACTAAATAAATCCTGCTTATTTTTTCCCTCTTCGATCAGTGGCATAAGCCATTATTCCCTTTGTGTTGTCATTCAGCACTAAGCCCTCAATTAGGAAATGTGTAACTGCTCTGACTGATTTTGTCTTGTTTGCTTTATAGGATTGCTTTCAACAGGAAATACAAGAAGATTTACTGTTGTTTGATTGTTACAAGCTGATTGTTAAGCTTGTAAGCCTGAAATACTGAGATACTATGAAAGCAAAGGCAAGAGAGAGTTTGTGAAGAGAGAGAAAAGGATGATGGGAGAACATCCAGTGTTTGACCTTGGGTGGAAGTTAGAACTAAAGGCTTCTGGAATTGTCCATGATGACTTTTGCTCAGATAATGTGTCAGATTCTTCCACAGGAGTTGTCCCTTCTTGGTTGTAGCTGCAGGAGGGCAAAATACAATGGGGGAGAAAATAAATAAAAAAGTTCAAACCTGTTCCATGATTTATGGTGTGTCATAGGAAACTAGCAATAGCTTAGCTTCCATAACTCACAGCAGGATCCTTGCAAAGCTTCAGGGCCGTATTGCGTATTGTCCCTCACCCACAGGGATGCAGGGATAAATTTGTCTTTGTGCTCCAACAATATTGCACAGTTTTTGTTGTTCTTCACGAAATACATACAGAACACCCGGGACAGTCACACAGGACCAACATTTACCTCAAAGCTCGGTAAGGATAAGTCCAGGAGCAGATTTTCCTTTTTTTTTTCTTTTTTTTAAACTGAGTTAAATGTGTCTGACCTCTCAGATTCATGTCTGGAATTCATAATGGCACAAGCTCCTTTTTTGCCAACTTTATACATTGAGTCTCAAATTGCTTTATAATTTTTAATCATAATATTCTATAATACCATTCAATATTATTATGTAACATATAATATTTGCTGTCAAATAGGAATTAGAAACAATAACAAGAACGTACAACAATATGCCATTGTATTCTTTAATAATAACGTTTTTGAGTTTCATTTTAATTAACTTGTTAATTTATTTATTTATTGGTACTGCCATGGTGATATTTAGTATGTTGAGGTACTACAGTCTACTGTGCTTGAATATGGTCATTTTTAGTGCAGTAATGGTATCAAATAGCAATACCATTGTACTTAGGAATATACCATATATTCCAAAGTACCATAGTATTGCTATCTTACCTTTACTGTACTGTGGTGCTGCATATTAAGTTCGTGTTTAGAATATTATCAATCTTTTTTAACCTTTTCACATCGCCGTATAAACCAAATGATCCCTCATAACTGCTTAATAGTGACTTTTCTGTCGCTTTTCACTTTGTTCCAGTTCTTCAGTATGAAATGTCCTGACATTCTTTGTGTTCACATATCCGAACAGGTAGTGCTACATGTGACAGCAGCCGGTGTGACATGGGAGTTAGCATATTTAGGCCAGCATATGCCGGATTGGGGAAACGCTTCTGAGAATTATTTCTGGACTCACAGAGGACCAGCGGTGTGAAAACAATTAAGAATTTTTTTTTGTGACTTTAATTAACATTTTAGTTAATATAATTGTCTCTCAGGTCTTAATCGCTAGAGGTATGGCTAATTAAAACATATATCCTTCAAACTCTTAATAAGTAGGCACACTATGCATACTGATGTGATAGATGTAATCTGGCATGTCTGTTCCACAATCAGCACTTCTGGAAATGTTCTGACTTGTCAAATGGGGTTGTTAAGGTCACTTGTCAAACCCTACACAAGACATGACCCAATATATGATATCAGGGAGTAAAATGATCTGTGAAAAGACATGATAATCAAGTATATAATATCAAGTAGCCAATACAAGCTGGAATCTCATTTGTATCTAATTATGCTAATTATTAACCTAATTCTAGTTTGGGCATTTCAAATGTATTATTATAAACTAGGTCAATGAAATCAGTTCTCAAAAGTGTAGTCATTTAAAACTGGACATGTTCACAAAAGCACAATATGATCTTGAATTAGACCTTTTATAGTTAATGTGAAAAGGTGTTTTTTATTTTTTTTTACAAAACAATATAGTAATTTTGCAACACTTGTTTAAAGTAATTAACTAATACTTTTGTTATTATTATTAGCTATAGGTTGTAGCACATATACTTTAAAGCATATACTCTAGCAGCATCTCCTAAATGTATCATTGTAACACATTTGGCCAGACATTGCCATTACTGATTTCTTTCTTTCTTTCTTTCTTTCTTTCTTTCTTTCTTTCTTTCTTTCTTTCTTTCTTTCTTTCTTTCTTTCCAATTCTTAACATGTAGACAAAAATAAAGAAAAAACAAACAAACATTTATTTTAAGAATAAATTATGCTTAGTGACACATTTCAATTAAGATTTCAGTTCAGTTTCAGCAAATACGTGTTTAATGTATAATAGTTATATATAATGTACACAGTTGTATATACACACTACAAATATGTGGTTCAAATATTACATGCATCTCATCATTTTCTTTGAGATCTTTTCAGCTGACAGAGTATGAATGTCTCAGTTTAGTTGTCTTTTCACACTTGTTCATTAAAATGAACACAAGATGTGTCTTCACTGAAATTACTTGAATAGCCAAAGTGTGGGTGTCCACATATTTTTGATAAGCTGGTCAGAATTATGAACATAATTACATGTACTGTAGGCAAAGCTGAATATCATGTTTATGTTGAGATTTATATTATAGCAGAATCTATTTTAACTTATAAAATGAGTATCATATGCATCTGACTGCATCACAAATGAAATGTTTTTTGACTCTTTTTTTAACTCATGCATTCTAAAGGGGAACATTTTTACTGCCTTCTGGGGTAAATAAAAACAGGCGGAAAATAAGCAGAATTCAAACACAGGCAAACAAACAAACTCTGTAGTAGAAGCCACATCTTAGTATGAGCTCCCACTGAGTGTGGATGAGGAGAAGGTGAGGAGAGAATTAAAAAGAAAATGAGCAGGACAGAACCACTGACCATCTCCTGTGAGTCACCACGGAGATATAATGGTGGTAAGCAAAAGAAACCAAGAAAGATCAGACCCAAAATTCCCAGTAGACCAGCAAATTCTTATTCTTCTTACACACAATGGCATCAAATCACACCCCTAGGACCGATGAGGTCAAAGCCCACTGTAGTGCCACTTTCATTTCCCTTCACAGTTGCAAATTACCACTTATGCTTCAATAATAATGCAGTGGTGAGATGTGTGTGATACTGATGTACTTCTGAGAATCTAAGAGCTCTGATTGTTCTACTTGACAACAAACATTATCAGATGCCGGTTAGTTCCCAGTCAAATGTTTCATCACGATAGCAGAAACACATATTTTAATTTGATACTCAAAAAGACTCTATACATTTTGAATGTGTTGTAATCTACATCAGATCAGTGTTTAACCATATGCATTTTGCAATAAACTCTTAGATTTATTCAATTATTCACTATTTGTTTAAGCAAAGTCTGCATGTGGGCTCAGGGGAGATGGTTGGTCTCAGCGTGATGATTGCTTCAGACAGCCAAGGTAGGGGACAAACTGTCTTTACTTGTGCCAGGCTGTCATGGCAATGAAACAAGTCATTACTAAACTGGCTTCACAATCGACTCCCTGGGCACCAACAACCGATCCACCTCAGATGTTTATCCAGCAAAGCCTAAATGTGTAACTGGATTACACTGCTCACCAAATTACAATTTTTTCATGTGATGACTGCCATCTTTGTCTTTCCAATAAGGCTTTCTTGCTCACAGGTTTAGAAGAAAAAGTGGAATGTTTTATTTAAAGCAGAATTAAAATATTAGTGAAATACATATTAAAGGTGTCTGTTGCGATCCACTATTTACAAGATAATATTTTGTTTTCCTTTTCAAGTACAGTATTTTATGAATTAATCTACAGTAGCATAATTTTACCTATTCCTCAATTTTCAGCAGTCGTTACTACAGTTTCAGTGTCACATCCACCTTCAGAAAGCATTCTAATATACATAATTAGTGCTCAAAAAATATTGTGCTTCCTAATATTTTTGTGATGTTTTTTTTTTCTATTCAATTTTCATTGAATAGAATGTTCAAAAGAACAATACTTATTTGAAATACAATTTTTTCCTCTTTGTAACAGTGTAAACGGCTTTTTGCATTTTGTGGATGAAGGAATTGTACAGCAAAGAGACGCTTTAATGCCATATCAAAAACTGAATACATTTGAGGAATCTTTACAGTTCATTTTTTGGAAGTGCTGACCTTCTCAGCAAACCCAACAATTCCCTGTTTAATCAGATGTGTTTCCCATGTAAACTCAAGATTAGTCCACAGCCTTCATGAACATATAAGATAAACAAATGCCCCCCCTCTCAAAGACTGGAAACCTGAAGCAGCTGTGTGCGTATCTTAAAGCCAAGATGAAGAAATATCTTATCTGGGATTTGGGATACCCTTTGTGCTACATTTCTTTCTGTCAAATGTTTCCTTTGTTCCAGTCCATCCAACCATTTTGCTAAGCTTTCCCTTACAGATAATACTAAAGCTTTTCGATTCAGAGGGACTGGGACTTTGGATATGTGACGATCACTGGGGACATAGGTGTAGGGCTTTGCTGAATCCTCGACACCCCCACTGTTTGCCCACATCAAACACTTATGTAAGAGACACATGACATAAAATCTAAGTGTGTCAGTTGGAATGAAGAAGGGTCCCACTTTATCTTAAGTGGCCCTAATACCTGTGTACTTACATAGTAACTAGATGTGTACATAGTATGTAACCACAGTGTAAGTACACATTGGTAGATAGTATCTACAGCTCCAATGTTTGTGTAACTACACATATGTAGCAACCCACTGAACGGTATGTGTAAGTACAAATGTGTAACAGGACATTGGTAACCATACTTTTTGGTAATGAAAGTACAAATGTGTAACAGGACTAACAGCACTTTTTGGTAAAGAAAGTGTTACACTTTATATTAGATTTACCATGTAATTACTCTGATGTTACACTGCAGTGGCCAGTAAGTTAGGCTTTACATATAAATTGTGGTTGGTGTCCAGAATGTTACACTTTATATTAAGTGGACAGTTCCTGAGGAGTTACCATGTAAGTACACTGGTATTACAGTGGTGCACCAACTCCACCAACTTGAGATCCAACTCCTCCCACTTTATATATCCCTAAACCTACCCGTTTCCACCCCCTGGATCCCATTTCCACCCCTAAACCTACCCTTCTCCACCCCCTGGATCAAATGGTTCCAATTACTCTTATACATATTGTTGCTACAAAATGTAGTTATATAAAGGATAATCAAGACGTGAAAAACACCAAGATTACTCCAAGATTAATGGAGAGGCAAAAGCATTGAAAAATAAGTCTAACAAGAGAAAATAGAGAAGAATGATCTTATGTATACGATCCCTTTGATAATCAGTGTACAGCCGACTCTTGTATACAATTTCTAACCATATCATTCAAAGACACCTCATCTTTAGTATGTCCTGTCATTTAGCTTGTTAAATAAGCTCATGGAAAGCTGTGGTGTCATACTCTGAAGGTTGCAATTTGCAAATTACTATTTGATTTGTTATTAATATCATAATTTCAAAGTTCAAGGGAAATTTTCAATGAGAAATTTCAAGTTTAACACTCCAGTTAAAAGAATCAGTATAATAATTGATTTGCACTATCCTTTTCTCAGGTTACCCTTAAAGGTAATTCAGATTTAGACACAAATAAATGAATAGCAGGCTACTTTCGTCACACATGATTAAATTCTCACTCACATGAAGAGGAGCATCAGTAATAGCAACAGATCCAGTCATAAACACAGATTTATTCTACTTATATGGAGAAGGATTCTGACTGTTTCCAATTGGACTAAATTACTATAACGTCTTTGATGTAAGTGTATACACTATCGTTCAAAGTTTGGGGTCAGTAGGCTTTCTTTTTTTCTTTCTTTCTTTCTTTCTTTCTTGTAATTTCTTGTACAAAATTAGTTATTTTAATACTTTTTTTCAGCAGTATACAAGTACATACTATATATTATAAAGTAAAAGTTTAATGTAATAGATGTCCATTTTTAAATAGATGATCTTTTTAAACTCTCCATTCATCGAAGTATCTTGAAGAAGAACGTATCATAGTTTCCACAAAAATATTAAGCAGCACAACTGCTTTTGACTTTGATAATGATAACAAATGTTCCCATTCAGTCAGTCACGTTCTACGTTACGTCAGTGACTGACGAATTGGTGCCGGGTGGAGAATCTTATGTTCCCATTTGTTTTTGTTATTTGTACCCAAAACTTCAATAAAAGAGCAGTTTCCTTTGCCTCCGGGTCCCAAGAGGGTGAGGACGGCGGTGCACGACACCCAGTCTCTCTTCCAAAGCAGCATATTAGAATTATTATTGGAAGCTGAAAATGCAGTGTTTTAATAGAAAGCAGTACATTTGTATTGTAATAATATTTCACAAAACTTTTATATATATATATATATATATATATATTTTTTTTTTTTTTCTGTATACTGTATTGCATGAAATAAATGCAGCCTCGGTGAGCATAAGAGACCTTCAAAAACATTTTAAAACATCTTACCGACCCCAAACTTTTGAATGGTAGTGCATATATATTCCAGATGGAATGGGATGGTTGATGAAATACCACAAACTAATGTGGCACAACTGAATTCACCCCTGCGTCTTTAAACCTGCACTCTTAATTCTGCTTCATCATTCTTCATTGCTCCGGCACTCTACAGATGAAAAAACATCACATTTATAGACTGAATGGTCATGCTCCAAAAGTTCAATTAAGGAAAAACATTCCACTCAACCTTTATGTGATAGGATTACCAGATACATTTCAAAAGAATGAAAAATTCTATCAAGTCTTCTCGTAAAACCCTCATCAAAAATCTCCATCATCTTACAACAGCTGAAAAGAAGAATTACAACATGACAATGAAAATGCAATGCTTTCAGAACGATTTAAAAAATATCTGCTTTCAAATGCCATCTCTTTGCTTAACTGAGAATATAAACAACTTCTGCTGCAAAGTCATTAAGATGTGTGTTGCAGAAATGTGAATATTCTATTAGCTGGAACAGATGTGAGCTCAAGATTACTGCATTACTTTGTACATCTATGTCTATCTATCTATGTATCTATGTATCTATGTATGTATCTATCTATCTATCTATCTATCTATCTATCTATCTATCTATCTGTCTATCTATCTGACACATTTGTCTTGATTATTTTTCACAACACTCGAAATTATCCCACAAAATTATCCCAAATTTGGTTTTGAATTGTGAGAGGGGAATAGAGCTCATGTGACACACCCTCAATCATGGAGGCACAGACAGGGAGCCTGAAGCCTGCCTCAGGTACTCGTCCCATCCTTCTTTTTCTCGGCACAACTGATGTAATTAGCACCATGGCACCACACTGAGCCTAGTGATGACCAAATTAGTGCAACACAAACAAGAGGCAGAAGGTTAACTGCTGTGTGATGCCAGCTTGTTTTGATCGGAAGTTCTTCTGCATTGCTGAAGTTACGTGGGGACTCTTGCTTGACAATGCTGTCAGATTCCTGGGGCGAAACGAGACACTTTCTACCCCCACACAACCGTCTTAGCTGTTTCATCATTTGTAAATGACACATTATTATTCTGTCTCCCCACTGCCTGATTCCCTCTTCTCATTAGGGATTTAATTTATTTATTTATTTTATTCGTTTTTTTCTCAAGCACTTTGAGCCCCTTGAGCTGTTTGATAAGTGCAACGGATGTTGGTGGCAAAATGAGAATAACAAAAGAAAGATCCATCCCTTTACATCTTCTTAAATAATCAGCTTATTCGTAATTTAACTGATGATTTTGATATTTGATGTGGTCATACTATTATTTCAAATGCTTTTTTTTTTTTCTAGTCTAGATATTATTTTGCTTGGCCAATTTAAACTCAACTAGATATGTGATTCTTGATTGACGGATTAACTTGCATTCAAGCCACATGCTTTTAGATACGAGAGTTAGACACACCTACTAAAAAAAACATAATAAACGATCATTAATGAGATATTGAGTTAATATGCCCTGCAATACTGATTTAATTGTGTGCATTTGGTATGAATTGTTTCAAGTGAAATGTGGTGGATTGCGTCTTTGTTTTTTTTTATGTCAGCTTAGCTGTGAGAGATGTGTTTGAACAATCCAAATCAGAAATAAAGACAATGAAGGCAAAATAAATCCCCAAAAAAGTACTAGTTGCTGTGGGCCTCTGTCAGCAGACAAAGAATGGTGTGGTGAAAGCTGTAAGACAGCAGGGTGGGAACAACAATGAGACAGATGTGGGGGTGAGAGACAAAGATTGCAGCTGCTTACAGACGTGTACACAGCAACTGTGCATGTGACTGATGCTTTGACACATAGCATGGTATTTGTTTCTGCAATGAAAAAAAAATACATAATAATATAGTAAGAACAAAAATACAAACAGAACCTGAACCTGCATAAACCTTTTTTTTTTTTTTTTTTTTGCATTTTTCATCCTTTCTAAACAATACACCATATAACTATTATGGTATGTACGTACATTTGTCTGTATGATTTTTTTTTTGAACAAGCAGTTTCAGAGTGTATAACATATTTTTTTGTACATGGTTTGACCATTACAAAGCTCATACATTTTTACATCTGCCAGAAATAAAATCATCAATAAAAATGTATTTATGTATGAAGAACTGTTATGTATACTTTTTACAACTTTTTTAAAAATAAAAGTCAATTAAAAGACCATTATCACATAACTAATACTTTTTGCTGGTTTTACGTGTGTCTCTTAATTTGGTACATCCAATATACAAAACAAAGCACAAAGATCCTCCATTGAAATTAATGTTGCAATACACTTGTCCATGTTTTAACATAGGCACAGACACACACAAACATACACACACATATACAAGACAGACTGCAACAACCCTGCAAATGACCTGAAGTCCACCACAATTCAGATGAGATGTCCTCGTTTTCCATCTCTGCCGTATGAGTAAATACCTCATGCCTGCTCAGAAACGGCAGGTTAATCCACTGTCATCCAAAGCCCCAGCGATTAATCAGCCACAGTCAATCCATTATTATTCTTGTTTACTCTTTGATGAAAAAATTAAACTGAAGGTCCCACAATAAGCTTAGGTGGAATTACATGTGCAAAGCAAAATGAGATTCACAAATGATTTACAGTGAGGGCCAAAAAATTGTGCATGCATCTAATATTTAGAGAGATTAAATCTTATCAGAGAGGGTTATATGAAATTAAATATCAGGACAGATCGGTAAATGGCCTAGTACTTCAAAATAACCCTCACAAAGTACAGCGGAGTTGTAATATAATCCAGCTCACAAGGGCCCACAATAGGTCTAGCTACATATAAGGATTATGAGATACTTGCAACTTACTTCGTTTTGTTGCACAGCATCTAGAGTTAATTTCTCTTGGTTCTAAATGAAGTAGAACATAGTGGCTGCCCTTTTCACTCTGACTAATAACATCTGGTAGAGGAAGCAAGAGTTTCTGGCTGATTAGAGCTAGTAATATATTTATTAGCATTAGCAGGACAAAGTCAATCCATCATATACAACATATTCAGGATAAAAGAGAAGAGTGATTGATTTTGGCTTAACTCAGTTGAACCGAACAATGAATCAAAGATTCAGTGTGGTACGATAAAATAACAGAGACACAAATTCCTTTTCAACTACCTCTGCATCTGATGCTCTTCATTCCACTGCCTTACACTGATGATGACCCTATGACCTAACAATGTTTAAAAAAACAAAGAAAAAGAAAGAATGCTGAGGTGCGTACAAATCGTCTTTCTTTCAAATGAGGTGCACTTAAATCTCCCATCTTATAAAATGCAAATGCAGGGTTGATCCTGGGGAAAATATGCTCTTGTTGTTTAATAAAGTGTCTTTTAGACTTCATCCCATCAAGACCGTCACAAAGCTGCCTTCCAGTATCAGTGCAATCTTACAGGCAGTGCTGGGTAGCTTACTTACAAATTGTAGTCAATTTCTGATTACAGATTAAATTATATAAATTGTAGATAACATAGTAGTTAATAATCTAGGTTACTCATTTTAGGTAATGTATTCTGACTAGATTACTTTTTGATTACTTTTTACCTAACTTGTTTTAAATTTAACATTAAATATACAACATTGATATATGGAGAGAGAAAAAAATTAAAATAAAATATAAAATAATAAAATACAAAATAAATAGTTTTAAAATAAAAACAGAAGACTTGAACACTAAACATATTTATTTTGTTTACCTGCATGTGACCATTAACTGACATCAGAGAAATGCAAATGCGTACATTTATTGTTGAATTATTATTGTTTGAATTATTGAAATATTAAATTCTTCATGACTATTTCAACTACATACTTTATGTCAAAGGGGTTTGGTAGAAAAAAAAACAGTTTGTGAATCCCTGCATTACATGAAATATTAAACATGAAAACAGCAATATCTCTACACATCCAAAATCGTCAAAACTAAAGGGTATGGCCCACAACAGCGCTCTTAAAATGGAAACGTTGAGAAAGAGAGAAGAAATAAGAAAAATCAAAAATGTGCTGCCACTTTATGTATATGTACACATGTAATACATACAAAGTAACTGTAATCTGATTATAAGCATTTTAAAGTGTAATATATAATAATTAAATTTTTGGAATTACATAACCATTACATAATCCAGATTACATGTAATCAGTTACTACTACAGTAGAATACTTATACTGCGTCTCTTTACCTCAACTGTATATGGATTGCTAGTTATAAATATAGGTACTTCCTCAGGCATTGTGTGTTTTCTGATAGCATTACTATTTAAATGGTAATTCTTGCCAAACTGCATAATATAATATAATCATATTGCCCTGTACAGAGAATTACATATTTTGTCATTAGGTATGGTATTGTATTGACAACCCAGACTACATGCATATTATCTTACAAGAGGGATTTATTTGACTTTATTTCATGCTGTAATGACGTCTTTACACTAAATTGGCTTGCTAGCCCAGCGTTATACCACCGGGACTAAGAAAATCAAGATTAAAAGCAAATAAAAGGGTTTTGGAATTCTGAGTCGGACTTGTGAAATTCTGTGCGAAGAGAAGCACTTCTATCAAGAGCCCTCTCAAGATTCTGGTCATTTGCCGATTTTGTCCCCTGTGGTGAGTAAAATGGAAAGCGTGGAACCTTCAAAGAGACATCTAAAGTACTGGCACACTGAATTAGAGCTTGTTCAACGTTTTAGGGATGAGTTTGCCCATGCAACAAAGACCAAACCATGCACCAATGTGCTGCATGCTCTATACAGGATTTCAAGAAATCATTCCAAACAGAGGGTAGACTCCATGCAAAAGGTATGAAGTGGCAGCCTTTATTGTTAGTGTGCAATGGATTTTAGGCATCTACTTTAGTCATTGTAAAATAAATCAGTTCCCGCTCAGTTGCTTCCCAACAATTCGATATGCTTGTCAAATGTCTGAATGCATTTTAAATGTCTAAATGGGATCTGGAAAAGTTGGCAACCATGTCCTCTTTCCTGAGATACTTCCACCAGATATACAGCCAGTAGTGAGGATCACATACAGGATTAAGTAAGTGTATGGGAGGGTGGGGTTCTCTCTGAATCTGTCACCTGCTTGAGTTCTGCATTAGTGGTAAATTGATTTCTTGGTGCAGTGAAGGCACAGCCTGTAGATATGTGGGCTCAAACCCAGAGGGGACTGCCATGTGTGGACACTCAATCGATGTGAGATTGTGGAGTGGAGAGAAAGATTGACAGCATCAGAAATAACGAAATAGGGCAAGAATGTGAGCCGTGTGATATGGCTTAAACTTATAGGTGGAAAGTTACCGAGAAGATGAGTTCAATCTCCAGTCCTTTGTAACGGGCTTCGAGGGCACTTAGATATCAAACGTTTCCACAGTATGTCAAATAAATCAGTACAGTAAAACTCTACTCACCTGCCTGCTGAAAATATTTGGATTCAAAACTTATAATAGGATACAGGATATCCGACAAGAGATTTCAGCAGTTGGGACATACTGAAATCATTTTCTGCCTAAATGACCTTCACAAGGGTAGAGCATTTTGCTAATTACTATATACTGGTTCTAGTGACCTTCTTTTGTCAAAGAAAAGAATTAAAAGGAGAGATGTGGGCCCTTAAAACCCAATTTTAGCTCAGTGAAGGTCAGAACAAAGTGGCTGTGTCCCCTCCCAAGACTATCAATAATTTATACATTTGTTAAGGTAGGTCTCAGTTTTAATACCCTGACCAATTTAGAGCTGAATCTATTCACACGAGGCTTGCAGATATATCCAGCCTTGAGGGGTGCACAAAATTTAACCCTTGGCTTGATGAGAGAGAAGACTTTACAAGCAAGAAACAATCACTGGACACATTTGGAATATTTTTTTTAGGAACAACTGTTTTATAAAGAAGAAGAAGAAGAAGAAGAAGAAGAAGAAGAAAAAAACACCACATTATTATTTCACTGTTCCATTACACAATATGCATGGAAATGTTTTATCATCAAAGCATAACAAGTATAAAATACATACAGAATACCAATGAGATCATGCTAAACACTGAATGAATGAATGAATGAATATGGCTGACAATTAATACATTAATTGGGTACTTTTAAACCAGATTTATACTACTTTTAAATATTTATTTAAAGACAGTCGAGAACATTTCTTTACAACTATCATAATTTGTTTAGAAGGTAGTATTAGTTTAGTTTTTTTTCTGATATGATGAAAGACATTTTCAAAGCCTAGTTTAGCTCAAATTCAAGCTTTCATATTGATGTACTGCACAAGTTTCAAAGTGTCAAGTCATAGAAAACTCAATGAGTTTCATGATTCAAACGTTTCATGTTCTTTAATTTAGTTAAAGGGATTCATTTAAGATTCATTGCTGTGTGTACTGATGTTTCATGATTTATTAAAAAAAAAAACAATCCATATGAATTTTTTAAATCTACTTGATCTGCCCTCAGAGAAAAACGGAGCTCTTACTGGCTATTGTATATTTTCCAAAGAGTATGTAGGGGCAATTGTGAAAGCAACTGATTTATCACACAAATATTACAACTGGATCTGGAACTCCTTTATCAAATATAACGTTTATCATTTGAAAATCATGATTTATTTTCACTTGTGCAGAAGAGCCGTAGAGGAAAGAAAACTTAATGAAAGGAAAGATAAATTAGAACTGAACTGTACTTTTAAAAATTAAATAAAAAGCTCTGATCCATAATTAAAAAGGATTTTTATTCAGGCACATTAAACTGTATGAGATGTCTGCAAATGCACTGAACAACTAATGACTAATTCGCTCTAAATGGCTTTATTCAGTGTTTGAATAATTTAATCTGAAGTTGAAGAATATATGGGAAAATATTTTTCGAAAAAGTACTGAAAGACATACAATTTAAATGTATTTGAGTTTGGTGGCCCCCAAAACAATAAACAATCCATACTTACAGAGTCTCTACAACTTTCCAATGTAACTTCCATTTGTGTAATGTGGTGTTTTGTTTCATGTTCATGGTTTCCATGTCTTTTATTTTGTAATTGTTTCATGGTCCATGTTAGTGTCATGCTTCCCTTGCTTGTGTATGTGTCATGTTCTGATTGGTAGTCTTAGTCATGTGTCTTGTTCCCCATTGGTTTGTTCATGTCATGTGACTCTCCTTGTTTCCTATAAGTAGCTTCATGTTCCCATTGTGCCCTCGTCGTGTATTGAATGTATTTAACCCACTGTTGGTGAGTCTAGTCTGTTTGTGTCAAGTCTGTTCATGCTATGTCTGTTCTGGTCAAGTCTGTGTCTTGGATTATTGTTTGGATCACTCTGTAAATAAACTGCACTTGGGTTCTCACTACGCTCGCCTTCAGTGGATGATTCGTTACAATTTGACAGTCCAGGAAATGTCTGAAGTGCTGATATTAAATCTGTTATAAATCTTCATTTTCCCAGTATCTCTTCTTTAGCTTTTCCTTTTCTCTCTCTAGCTAACAGTCGGATTATCAGCAACCTAAAAAGAGAAATATCTAGTCATCTCCCCCAACAAAGTAATTCATCTTTGATGTTGCTTTCAAAAGGGTTACAGATGAGGTTGGGATTATGATGGATTTTTGGGCTGGAGTCGCCTAATTCTATGAGATGGGTTTTTACTTACGAACATTTGCACACTAAACACTTTATTTCTATAGACGACTACTCCAATATCACATAGTGAAGATATTATGAAGTCCTATTGAAATGTCTGATAAAACGACCACCCTTATTCAATAGAACTTTAAAAAGCTTTTGAGACAGGTCATTAGACATCAGCTGGCTGGGATCAGACAAAGTGACCATAAGCCATCAGACTAATCCGCTGATAGCAATGTGACAGGGTAGCCATTGTGACATTCCTTTTCTCACTTCCATTCCACTGAAGACAAATATATCTCCCATTAGCAGGGGCCATGAGCTCATTTCTGTATTCACGCTGTCATTCACCCTTTTTTCTTTCTGAGGTTAAAACAATTTGTACTTTCACTCAGAGCAGCGGAAGGCTACTTATCCAGCATTTAATTAGAATTCAGTGGTCTATAAGTAATGAGCGTAGCCTTTATCTTTCTGTCCTAAAATTGTAGTACAAGATACAATATTACAATAAACAAGTATTTACATACATGCCATGTTAAAGAGAATTCTAATCCATTGTTCCACTCTTAAAATTAGGCATTGGTTCTTAGATTACCATAAAACTAAAATCTTTGCGGTTGATTGCTAGGTTGGTAAAAGCTAGAAAAGGCTGTGAATGTTTGCAGAAATTGTCCATAATACGTTGTCCTTTACTGGCAATGATTATATTCAAAAGCTAATGGAATAATTGGAGAGAAAAGGCATCAAAACAAAGCAAGTGTAGGAGAGATGGGATGGGAGAGAGAGGAATAGGGGAGCACGGGGCACAAAGTAACGTGAGTTAGTTGTAACACACATAGTTTGAATATTTCCGCACATGCTAGCATAACAAAATTTACAGTATTTATTAGTTATATCAACACTATATAGAAAAAAAGTGTGCCAAAATTCAACAATATCTTGAAGATATCAATGAACATTTATTTTACCATAGTAAAATTACAATTCTGGCTTAAGTAAATTTTTACTGTGAATAAAAAATATATATTCTGAACCCCATGTGGATTTACACAAACTGAGAAAGTCAAAAAGTGTTACCCCACGCTCCCCTAGAACAAAAAAAGAAAAAGAGAAAATGTTATGGTCCGATTGCTCTGATGATGCATAACTGACCTATGATTTGGTGGCATTAGAAGCAAATAATTCATTCAAGCTTATTCTCTTGAATTTAAGCTCTGCACCTGCTATGAAGACTCCATCATATTTTAATTTCAAACACTTGGGGGCTGTTCCAAAAGGACACGTTCTTGTGTTTAAAAACAGAGTCAGGGGTCTAAAGGTGCATTTTTAAGAGTTAGACTTCAATAAGGTGGCATAAGGTGTCTCAATAAATGCAGCATTGCGGAATTCCTTTAAAAACTGTCTTATTTATATGATATAATGGAAAATGTAATTAATATAACATGTTTCAATATTTAGTTTTCAGTGTGGGTATTGTTTCACTTTTCAACTGCATTCATACAGTTCAAGATCATTTTGTTGTTGAATTAAGTGGTGTCAGGCACTTTTTTGTTTTGTTTTGTATAGCTTCAAAGATCAAAGTGTGAACTCTGAGTAAGGTCAAGCAAAGACCCTCAGCTCTGGACACCACTTAACCAAGTGCATGTGTAAAACGGTCTGGAAATTATTTTTAACGGGCCATTTCCTTAAGCTTTCTAAACATTTAATCATGACTGATTGTGTCCTCTGCTTTGCCTGCAGACAATAAAGGACATTTATCTTCTCGGAGCTTTGACAGCTTCCCAGATTTGTATGACACTGTACGAGATGCTGTGTGTGTTGTGGTTGGTGGGGTGATGGGGGGCGGAGATTGGATAGGGGGTCTGTTTTTTGTCTTCTTTGTCTTCTGCTTTGCTTTGATTTCTGATGCTTTGGTTTAAAGAACCCCTGCGTGAGCACAAATGGTCACACTATTTAATATGTTGACATAAAAGAGGAATGACTTTATTCTGACACTATACACAAACAACTGAAATTATTTTCACAGTAAAGTAAAAGAAGATGATCGATAGCAGACAGCCCATCTTGAACCAGTTGCTGTGCTTGATCTGACTCCAGTGATCATTAACTAATCCCTTCCAGGTGTCCAGTTTACACACAGCCTTTTGCAGAGTAGCGATCCATAGTGTTCTCCTAGGAAAAAAGGGAGAGTGAACTTTTTAACTGTGAGGATTTGTGCCATTCCATTTGCTTCTAGGATATGCCTCTGGATGCTGGCAGGGAATGGTTGGCTATTTTGAACACGCTTCACCTCCGGAAATGTCTTAATGTTCTTACTAGCATAAGCTTGGCCTTAACACATGGGAGGTCTTTCGCCCTGGTTTTTCAATTCAAAAATAGATTTCTTTGGAAGCTATTTGACAAATTACACCAAAGCTAAAAACCTCTGGCCACAGATTTTTTTTTTTTTTTTATCCAAGTCTTGGATGTGACCTAATATGGCTCAGGGGGGAAAAGAAAATAAAAAAAAAAACAGAAAAGAAAAATAAATTAATATTAAATACCTATAGCAAAGTTTATATATATATTTGTAGTTTATATAAATATATACATATAAATATATACATATATTTCATTTGTATATGAAAATATATTTCATTTAGAAATATATAATTCCAAAAAATAAAAAAATCAATTGTAAAGAGAACCCCCATGCAGACTAGCATAAATGTTAAGATACGCCACTGACAAAGATAAATTGTCATTGAAATTTGTCCATGTAGGTTTAAGACCCACTACGTTAAAGCTGTAGCTTCATACAGAGCATTAAAACAAGTCTATTCCCTCAGGAAGTGACCTGTCAGGAGGAATAATGGCTGCCCGCAGCCTCTCCAGCAGAGATACTTGTTATTTGTCACCTGGATGTACTTCCTTGGCTCCTCTCCAACTCCCACATTAACTTAACCAAGTATCTTTATTCTTGCCATGATTTGACTTCAAACGAAGCAATAGCTTGCTCCAGTTGTCCCTCACTCCATACACTTTATGTACCGTCTAACAGTAACATTTTTTCCCTGTCCACTTCTCATGGTCCATGTTAGTGTCATGCTTCCCTTGCTTGTGTATGTGTCATGTTCTGATTGGTAGTCTTAGTCATGTGTCTTGTTCCCCATTGGTTTGTTCATGTCATGTGACTCTCCTTGTTTCCTATAAGTAGCTTCATGTTCCCATTGTGCCCTCGTCGTGTATTGAATGTATTTAACCCACTGTTGGTGAGTCTAGTCTGTTTGTGTCAAGTCTGTTCATGCTATGTCTGTTCTTGTCAAGTCTGTGTCTTGGATTATTGTTTGGATCACTCTGTAAATAAACTGCACTTGGGTTCTCACTACGCTCGCCTTCAGTGGATGATTCGTTACAATTTGACAGTCCAGGAAATGTCTGAAGTGCTGATATTAAATCTGTTATAAATCTTCATTTTCCCAGTATCTCTTCTTTAGCTTTTCCTTTTCTCTCTCTAGCTAACAGTCGGATTATCAGCAACCTAAAAAGAGAAATATCTAGTCATCTCCCCCAACAAAGTAATTCATCTTTGATGTTGCTTTCAAAAGGGTTACAGATGAGGTTGGGATTATGATGGATTTTTGGGCTGGAGTCGCCTAATTCTATGAGATGGGTTTTTACTTACGAACATTTGCACACTAAACACTTTATTTCTATAGACGACTACTCCAATATCACATAGTGAAGATATTATGAAGTCCTATTGAAATGTCTGATAAAACGACCACCCTTATTCAATAGAACTTTAAAAAGCTTTTGAGACAGGTCATTAGACATCAGCTGGCTGGGATCAGACAAAGTGACCATAAGCCATCAGACTAATCCGCTGATAGCAATGTGACAGGGTAGCCATTGTGACATTCCTTTTCTCACTTCCATTCCACTGAAGACAAATATATCTCCCATTAGCAGGGGCCATGAGCTCATTTCTGTATTCACGCTGTCATTCACCCTTTTTTCTTTCTGAGGTTAAAACAATTTGTACTTTCACTCAGAGCAGCGGAAGGCTACTTATCCAGCATTTAATTAGAATTCAGTGGTCTATAAGTAATGAGCGTAGCCTTTATCTTTCTGTCCTAAAATTGTAGTACAAGATACAATATTACAATAAACAAGTATTTACATACATGCCATGTTAAAGAGAATTCTAATCCATTGTTCCACTCTTAAAATTAGGCATTGGTTCTTAGATTACCATAAAACTAAAATCTTTGCGGTTGATTGCTAGGTTGGTAAAAGCTAGAAAAGGCTGTGAATGTTTGCAGAAATTGTCCATAATACGTTGTCCTTTACTGGCAATGATTATATTCAAAAGCTAATGGAATAATTGGAGAGAAAAGGCATCAAAACAAAGCAAGTGTAGGAGAGATGGGATGGGAGAGAGAGGAATAGGGGAGCACGGGGCACAAAGTAACGTGAGTTAGTTGTAACACACATAGTTTGAATATTTCCGCACATGCTAGCATAACAAAATTTACAGTATTTATTAGTTATATCAACACTATATAGAAAAAAAGTGTGCCAAAATTCAACAATATCTTGAAGATATCAATGAACATTTATTTTACCATAGTAAAATTACAATTCTGGCTTAAGTAAATTTTTACTGTGAATAAAAAATATATATTCTGAACCCCATGTGGATTTACACAAACTGAGAAAGTCAAAAAGTGTTACCCCACGCTCCCCTAGAACAAAAAAAGAAAAAGAGAAAATGTTATGGTCCGATTGCTCTGATGATGCATAACTGACCTATGATTTGGTGGCATTAGAAGCAAATAATTCATTCAAGCTTATTCTCTTGAATTTAAGCTCTGCACCTGCTATGAAGACTCCATCATATTTTAATTTCAAACACTTGGGGGCTGTTCCAAAAGGACACGTTCTTGTGTTTAAAAACAGAGTCAGGGGTCTAAAGGTGCATTTTTAAGAGTTAGACTTCAATAAGGTGGCATAAGGTGTCTCAATAAATGCAGCATTGCGGAATTCCTTTAAAAACTGTCTTATTTATATGATATAATGGAAAATGTAATTAATATAACATGTTTCAATATTTAGTTTTCAGTGTGGGTATTGTTTCACTTTTCAACTGCATTCATACAGTTCAAGATCATTTTGTTGTTGAATTAAGTGGTGTCAGGCACTTTTTTGTTTTGTTTTGTATAGCTTCAAAGATCAAAGTGTGAACTCTGAGTAAGGTCAAGCAAAGACCCTCAGCTCTGGACACCACTTAACCAAGTGCATGTGTAAAACGGTCTGGAAATTATTTTTAACGGGCCATTTCCTTAAGCTTTCTAAACATTTAATCATGACTGATTGTGTCCTCTGCTTTGCCTGCAGACAATAAAGGACATTTATCTTCTCGGAGCTTTGACAGCTTCCCAGATTTGTATGACACTGTACGAGATGCTGTGTGTGTTGTGGTTGGTGGGGTGATGGGGGGCGGAGATTGGATAGGGGGTCTGTTTTTTGTCTTCTTTGTCTTCTGCTTTGCTTTGATTTCTGATGCTTTGGTTTAAAGAACCCCTGCGTGAGCACAAATGGTCACACTATTTAATATGTTGACATAAAAGAGGAATGACTTTATTCTGACACTATACACAAACAACTGAAATTATTTTCACAGTAAAGTAAAAGAAGATGATCGATAGCAGACAGCCCATCTTGAACCAGTTGCTGTGCTTGATCTGACTCCAGTGATCATTAACTAATCCCTTCCAGGTGTCCAGTTTACACACAGCCTTTTGCAGAGTAGCGATCCATAGTGTTCTCCTAGGAAAAAAGGGAGAGTGAACTTTTTAACTGTGAGGATTTGTGCCATTCCATTTGCTTCTAGGATATGCCTCTGGATGCTGGCAGGGAATGGTTGGCTATTTTGAACACGCTTCACCTCCGGAAATGTCTTAATGTTCTTACTAGCATAAGCTTGGCCTTAACACATGGGAGGTCTTTCGCCCTGGTTTTTCAATTCAAAAATAGATTTCTTTGGAAGCTATTTGACAAATTACACCAAAGCTAAAAACCTCTGGCCACAGATTTTTTTTTTTTTTTTATCCAAGTCTTGGATGTGACCTAATATGGCTCAGGGGGGAAAAGAAAATAAAAAAAAAAACAGAAAAGAAAAATAAATTAATATTAAATACCTATAGCAAAGTTTATATATATATTTGTAGTTTATATAAATATATACATATAAATATATACATATATTTCATTTGTATATGAAAATATATTTCATTTAGAAATATATAATTCCAAAAAATAAAAAAATCAATTGTAAAGAGAACCCCCATGCAGACTAGCATAAATGTTAAGATACGCCACTGACAAAGATAAATTGTCATTGAAATTTGTCCATGTAGGTTTAAGACCCACTACGTTAAAGCTGTAGCTTCATACAGAGCATTAAAACAAGTCTATTCCCTCAGGAAGTGACCTGTCAGGAGGAATAATGGCTGCCCGCAGCCTCTCCAGCAGAGATACTTGTTATTTGTCACCTGGATGTACTTCCTTGGCTCCTCTCCAACTCCCACATTAACTTAACCAAGTATCTTTATTCTTGCCATGATTTGACTTCAAACGAAGCAATAGCTTGCTCCAGTTGTCCCTCACTCCATACACTTTATGTACCGTCTAACAGTAACATTTTTTCCCTGTCCACTTCTGTGTATATCAAACCATCCCTGAACAAGTCGTCAGATCTACAGTATGGCAAATCCTGTAGACAAGGTGATCACTGCATTCTGTACATCAATAAAGAATTGCCCCTTATTGCAGTGGTAATAGATCATTTGGGTAATCAGAAGTGACTCTTCTTGTTTTAAGATGATAATGGGACGTGTGTGGACGGCAATATTGTCTGCTCTGATGGATAGCAAGGTTTGCTGTCAATATTTTCTCATGGCAAATGATGAATGATGCATTTAGCTATAGATAAACTATGAATCTGTGATCTCTGGTGTTTGCTGTGACAGCAGGGGTAATTTGATACCTCAAATAAGTTATTGAGCATAAAATAAAGCATCTGAGGACCAATGGATCCAGGTTAAGGATTGCATTAATTTATTAAATATATGGTACCGGTATTTGATAAATAGAACAAAGCAAAAGAAAGGGCAATAGCAATCTGAGTATTCATGCACGGCCTGTACTTAGATCACACAATGCTGAGCTTTTTATCTCTACCTGTATGCAACTTCAGCCCATATGCATTATTCAATAGAAATATACTACACTGCCCCATTTATCAATTTCCATAAAATTCTTCAAACATGTGAGTCTCCGTGGCCAATAGAATCATATTGTACAGTATTTGACTGAAATGCAGGATAATGAATTTAAAAAGTGCTTAAACATTGATCAGTTCAGGTCATGCAAAAGACTACAATCGGGATTGGGGTGGTTGGCTAGATTTGGACAGACAATGGGAGAGTACACTCTTTCTCCAACCATCAGAACCAGACTATGGGTATATTACATAAAACCATTTTTTGGGGTGCTCCGATTGATCGGCTACCGATCACTATCGGCCGATAATCATGTTGGGATGATTGATCAGCGGTCTCTAAAAAGGCTGATCTAAAAAAAAAGCGATCTCAATCTCAATGCTGCTATGAGAGGTTTGGCACGACATATAGCGTCGCTGTCTCAGTCTGGTGCAGATAAAATAATTATAATGCTGAAGGTGAATATTTCTTCATTAAATAACTTATAAACTAATTTGAAAACCTTGTGTGAGACATAATTTCACAAACAGCGTAAGTGAATCATTGCATCCGCTCTCTCTTTCTCTATCAAAATACGCAAATGGCTTCAAATCACCACATCGCTTCGATCTATAACGGTGCGTTTCCACTGGCATGTAGCGAGCGCAGCAGGACCAGCATTTTCAATTAATTCCTATGGAAGTTGAGTTTAAATGCTCTCGCGGTATATTATGGGATTGAAAGCGGCGCGGAGAAAGCGTTGACAGCGGCTGAGCGCATCAACGAGATTGGGCATTGCTCGACGTTATGCAAATGTAGAGCGAAAAACGCCGGGCGACAACCAATCGCTGTGAAAGGAAGAAGATGAAACGTAAACAGGGTGTTTTTCAGGGGCGTGCTCTGCCCTAAATTTGACACGCCCCAAAACAGTGGCGTTGTAGTGTTGCCAGTGCAGATTTGACGCTGTAGTGGAAACACACTATAAGCGAGCTGCACGCTGCACAGTTGACACAGGAATTGTCACTTGCACAATCGAGGCAGTGTCATATCATCACTAAACTTTATAAATTGCATTACTTTTTAATGCAGTGCAGAGATCGTATCCGCACCGAGTCTATCAGTACATTTACATGGACAACAATACTCCGATTTTAATATGATTAAGACAATATTCTGATTAAGAATCTACCATGTAAACAGAGATTTTTGATTACCTTAATCTGGCTAAAGTCATAATCGAAGTAAACACTAATCGAATTAAGACACGTGGAGTATTCCTACTTTAGTTGCATTATTGAAGTGCAGTATAGACATGTAAACACCTTAATCACATTACTACCGTCATGTAGGACTTTTCATGCATTTTGCGACAGGATACACACACGGCAGTGGTCAACCGTTTGATGGCAAATAAGAGCTTCAACACCACCATTGTCTGTGTGCACGTACAAATAATTAACTGCACTTGAAGCTTTCATAAAATTAAAAATGTAACATCTAAAACTGTACATGGCATCATCACGAAGACAAACTATATGTTTATACGTGAAATTCCGGAGGGGACGTCGGATGGCATCACGTGGGGACGTAATGATGTGTGCCATTAATCGATCTATGTCTGCAGTAAATATGAACATGGATTGACACGAAAATATAGTAATTACACCATAAATGCATATTATTAAAGTCTTGCTTTTCCCTAAAAGAGCAATTTCGGGTGCATCTTTTTAAAGATGACGTTGCATGGCAAACTTGACGTTACGTCTTTGTAAAGACGATGTGGGTCTTGCTATAGACAACGTATCACCTGGGCGTTTTTGGATGCGGTCGTTACCTGGCGCTGGGTGATGGTCACGATCGCTGCCTCTCGTGCCTGGGCATGAAGCACGCTGAGGTGGCTTTCGTGGATGACTCATGCTCCCATTGCGGGGGTATGACCATCTCAGAGCTGCGGACCGGACTCTGTTACCTGCAAGGAGTGGAGTGCCCTTGCCACTGCCTAGATCTGGGGTTCCCTCTGGTGGCAGCCGGGGGCGTCCTTTTTCTGGCGGTGGGCGGACTGGTCTTACGGTCAT
>NW_015505315.1:2800959-2801811 GCF_001515645.1 Sinocyclocheilus grahami | reverse complement strand
GTAGCAATGCCTGAATCGGATCCAGAAATAATGGCTATGCTTTCCTGGGCCGTAGGGGTAGGGCTCGAGTGAAGACTTTCACCGTGTCCCGAGCCCCCAAGGTTGCACGATTGGTTCTAGGGGTGGTCTGCGCTGGTTCTCAGTGCCCCGCCTCTGTGCCTTTCTTCCCGGAGGTGCATGAGGAGCTCAACAGGTCGTGGACGGCACCTTTTTACTGCCGGAAACTGATTTGCTGGATCCTCCTCCCTCACCACCCTCGATGGTGGGGCAGCTAGGGGTTTACAAGGGTCCCCCCGGTAGAGCGGTCGGTTGCGATGCAGTTGTGTCCTAATACCGCCTCCAACCAGCAGGGAGAACCGTGCCTCCCCTCCCGGGTCTGTAGGTACTCGACTGGCCAGCGATGCCTATACGACCTGTGGAAAAGCTGCCTCCGCCTTACACGCTACGGCGTGATTGCAAGTGCACCAGGCCAAGGCACTGAGGGACTTGCACGAGGGTGGTCATGACCCGGAAGCTCGCAGAGAACTCCGCACTGCGGCGGACCTCGCGTCACGAGCGACGAAGGTTACGGCACGGTCTCTGGGTCGTGCGATGTCCACTATGGTGGTCCGGGAGCGCCATTTCTGGCTGTGACTGGCTGACATGCGGGACAAGACACGATTCTTGAATGCCCCCGTGTCCCAGGCCGGCCTGTCGGCGACACGGTGGAGAACTTGCCCAGCGGTTCTCCGCTGACCAAAGCAGACTGAGGCCATCAGGTACATCCTGCTGGCGTGCAGCTGCTGCCGTCGCCGAGGGCGGCCCCCCTGCCACCGCCAAAACAAGAGCAGCGCTCCTGCGGCCTCCAGCAAA
>NW_015505315.1:2798452-2799526 GCF_001515645.1 Sinocyclocheilus grahami | reverse complement strand
GGAGGAGGGCCGGGCGGAGAATCTTTTCATCTTTTTCCACCACTGACCTCTCGGTCGGTGGTACCCAAATTCTCGACAAAGAGCAATTCCTCTACTTCTGGGTCCCCAGAGGGGACGGGGAGGTTGTGGACGATCTAGTGCGTATCACACTCACCCTCCTCTCTCACCAGTGAGCAGCAGTGGGCGGATCGGGAGGACGAACCAACGGACTACCCACGCACCCTCTGCTCGAACACAGGTCAGTGTTACACACACCAGACCCCGCCTCGGACCGGCTACGAGACGCCCGGGCCGGGTCCCTGCGTTTTTCCGCGCTGCCCCACTGCGGGTATGCCTGTAGTTCCGTTGATGCCACTAGCGCGGTGTCTGGAAGCCTGGCTTGAGCTACCCAGCCTGTCTCGATGGCTCCTTCGAACCGTCAGGCTCGGCTATGCGATTCAGTTGCCTGGCGTCCCCCCCAAGTTCAGTGGCATCCGCTTCACAACACTGAAGGCGGCCGATGGTCCTGTCTTGCGGGCGGAGGTCGCAGTCCTACTGGCGAAGGATGCGATAGAACCGGTCCCTCCAGCCGATATGAAGACGGGGTTTTACAGCTCCTACTTTATTGTACCCAAGAAAGGCAGTGGGTTACGACCAATCTTGGACCTGCGTGACTTGAACCGGGCCCTTCACCGGTTACCGTTCAAGATGTTGACACAGGAACGCATCTTCGGGTGCATCCATCCTCGAGATTGGTTTGCAGCGGTCGACCTACCCTTCCGCACCACAGTACATTGCTGTGGTTCGCGTCCGAAGGATGAGCATATCAGTATGAGGTCCTGCCCTCCGGGCTGTCCCTGTTACCCCGTGTCTTCACGTAAGTTACGGAGGTACCCCTTGTTCCCTTGAGAGAACAGAGCATTCGCATTCTCAACTACCTCAACGAAGCAGTCTCAGGATCAATTGTGCGAACACAGGGATCAACTGGGAAAAGAACAAACTCTCCCCGACGCAGAGGATCTCTTTTCCCGGTATGGAGGGGACTCGGTAAGAGCAGGATGGCGGTCCCACTGAAACAGTTTCAGAGGCTCCTGG
>NW_015505315.1:2794437-2795465 GCF_001515645.1 Sinocyclocheilus grahami | reverse complement strand
GCCTGTAGTTCCGTTGATGCCACTAGCGCGGTGTCTGGAAGCCTGGCTTGAGCTACCCAGCCTGTCTCGATGGCTCCTTCGAACCGTCAGGCTCGGCTATGCGATTCAGTTGCCTGGCGTCCCCCCCAAGTTCAGTGGCATCCGCTTCACAACACTGAAGGCGGCCGATGGTCCTGTCTTGCGGGCGGAGGTCGCAGTCCTACTGGCGAAGGATGCGATAGAACCGGTCCCTCCAGCCGATATGAAGACGGGGTTTTACAGCTCCTACTTTATTGTACCCAAGAAAGGCGGTGGGTTACGATCAATCTTGGACCTGCGTGTCTTGAACCGGACCCTTCACCGGTTACCTTTCAAGATGTTGATGCAGGAACGCATCTTCGGGTGCATCCGTCCCCGAGATTGGTTTGCACCGGCCGACCTGAAGGACGCATACTTCATGTGTCGACCCTTCCGCACCACAGTACATTGCTGTGGTTCGCGTCCGAAGGATGAGCATATCAGTATGAGGTCCTGCCCTCCGGGCTGTCCCTGTTACCCCGTGTCTTCACGTAAGTTACGGAGGTACCCCTTGTTCCCTTGAGAGAACAGAGCATTCGCATTCTCAACTACCTCAACGAAGCAGTCTCGGGATCAGTTGTGCGAACACAGGGATTTGGTGCTCTCACACCTCAGACTGTTGGGCCTTCGGGTCAACTGGGAAAAGAGCAAACTCTCCCCGACGGAGAGGATCTCTTTTCCCGGTATGGAGGGGACTCGGTAAGAGCAGGATGGCGGTCCCACTGAAACAGTTCACAGGCTCCTGGGGCATATGACAGCTACGGCGGCAGTCACGCCGCTGGGGCTGCTCCATGTGAGACCGCTGCAGCACTGGCTCCATGGTCGAGTCCCGAAGTGGGCGTGGCAACGCGGCACCTTCCGGGTCCAAGTTACACTGGCCTGCCGCCAAACCTTCACCCCGTGGTCCGACCTTGCATTCCTCCGGGCAGGAGTGCCCCTGGAGTAGGTCTCCAGGCATTCTGTGGTTTGCA
>NW_015505315.1:2786867-2794230 GCF_001515645.1 Sinocyclocheilus grahami | reverse complement strand
TTGTCTGTCACGGAGGCCGGCAGAAGGGGAATGCCGTCTCAAAGCAGAGGATGGCCCACTGGATAGTGGATGCCATCACCCTGGCTTATCAGGCACAGAGTGTGCCCTGCCCGTTCAGGTTGCAAGCTAACTCAACTAGAGGTGTGGCATCCTCCTGGGTGCTGGTTCGTGGCGCCTCGCTGACAGATATCTGTAGGGCTGCGGGCTGGGCGACCCCTAACACATTCGCTAGATTCTATAGCCTTCGTGTGGAGTCGGTATCCTCCTGTGTTCTCACCTCAAACGGGTAGAAGCACTGAGAGGCCCGGCTTCGGGTCGGCTTGCAAAAACCACTCCAGAGAGTCCATATAGTAGACCCTGATTAGAGTTCCTCCGTCCCCTCGGCAGCCAGACGTGGCGGAGCATCTGGCGCCAGGCCTTCACTCGCTGAATCCTCGAGAACCGGTAGAAGGCTGGGTTCCATATGTAAGACCTAAGTGGATCTCATATGTGTAAAGTCCACGGTATAGCCTTGAGCCTGTGTTTCCCCGGCAGACTTCTGCCATTCCAAGAGGGTTCAATCACCTCCATTCTTCCATATGCACCTAAGGGATGTCCATATGTGTATTGCTCCAAAACCTCCTTCAGGAAGGTTCGAGCTTCCATTACGTCCCTGTTCCAAGTAGAACTTTTGCATTTTCCCCAGTGTTATCCAGTCTTACTCAGTGGGTAGTGCCATAGTAGCAGTAGCTGGTCCTCTTGTGCAGGCCCTGGCCTACGTCAAAAAGTAGGGGCGCAGGTGGCTTCCACAGGACACTGGAAGGGGCAGTAGCTGTGGCCTTTTGGTAGGATCCCAATTCGTCGGTCCTCCGACGTGACGTCAAGAGTGACCGACTGAAAGGGAATGTCTCGGTTACGTATGTAACCCTCGTTCCCTGAAGGAGGGAATGGAGACGTCACGTCCCATCGCCACAGCTCCTGTACCACCGCTGAGCGGCCGGGTCACCGGCTCGGCTCCGAAGCGAAAACCTGAAAATGCGCTGCATCTGCTGCCTACTTAAACTCACGCTGTGATCAGCAGCAGCTGGATGCAATAATCGCATGCCAATGTGCATTGGCTCGTTTAGTTTACACTCGAAGTAGACTGGTCCCTCTAAGCGAGATCCCAATTCGTCGGTCCTCTGACGTGACGTCTCCGTTCCCTCCTTCAGGGAACGAGGGTTACATACGTAGCCGAGACGTTCTTTATGATCTACAAGATTGTTTGTAATAAAGATTGCAATACAAAAGGAAAGGCAGTAGAGCTGACTATTTCTGTCAATGGTAAGTTTGTGATAACGTAAGAAAAGTAGTTTAAATGTTTTGCCACTTGCTTGAGCAACTTAATATATAAATCTAGAAGTAAATGCAAAAGTAAAAAACATTGAATAATGTGTTGTTTATATTTATTGGGTTTAAACATGTCTGTGAAAGATTGTATTACTGTACTGTTTAAAAAAAAATGCAATGCTGAAAAAGCACTTTCAGTGACAATGTTTGAACTTGAAATCAAACTAATGGATAAATGTTGTGTTTGTGGTAAACAGCCACGGATCAGAAGCGGACTCCTGTGTGAAAGCACAATGAGAGTCCTTGCTGCTTCCCCTCACAAGAGACACCTAAGAGGGGAAATTCCCCCCATTTTCAAAAAATTCAGGCCCTGAATAAATGTCTAAAAATCCTGATTGGAGTATCTCTATAAATAGTTATAAATGATACAAAGAAGGCTTTAAAAATATCGGTATCGGCTTTCTGTGATCGACGATCGGTGATCGGCCTCAAAAATCCTGATCGGAGCACCCCTAATATATATATATATATATATATATATATATACACATACATATGTAAACTAGTATTTTAGAGGTCATCATAATTATAAATCCTGTCTCGTGAACACAGTCATAATTTTCCTCTGGTTTTGAAAGGTAGGCTATGCATATTATAAGCAGATAAACTCTATTTTATCATGCATTGAAACTGAAATTCTTTGTAGCTGTGGCATTTAGAGAAGACATTGTCTCACTGCAGAGCCTTTCAATTCTCTTCAGTGCTGATGTATGGAGATGAATAATGTGAACAGATTCATTGAACACAGCAATTCACAATCACACCTTATTATAGAAAGATTACCTTCCCTTATATGTGACCCTCAATTCCAGACATGATCACAACTGCAAAATAAAAATGTTCTCTGTGTTGTGGCATCATATTTATTTACTAATATATATATTAAACAACTTTTTAGGATAAATGTGTCAGAACACTCTTGTTTCAGCATCAAGAAATAGCTCATCAACATCCTTCCACACACCAGTCTAATCTGTCTCAACACTGCACAGTGAAAGCGCCTGGCCACTTTTTAATCAACATGTTTGGTGTGGAGGGACCTTGGTGCAATAATGGCAACATAATGCATGCATCATGTTCCAGCGGCCCAAGGCACCAACCATATGCCAGCCTCTATCTCAGGAGTGAGGCAGAAAGAGTGTGATCGATAGGACATCTCTCACTCAGGGGAAATAAGTGGCTATGGTTCTTTGCTGGAGCCACCATGCATTGAAAATCATGCTGAAGTCCACAAATTTCATCCCATCCCCCATTAAAAGAGCAGTGTCGAAACATTCTGGATTCCCCTGTTCACTCATAATTGCCATCCTGACCTAATTAGTTGAAATGAGCAGTCCATCTCACTGGATGTCTTCACTTAGGACCTTCTGCATATTTGTATGAAATCACTTGGCGTTAAGGATGAGAAGGTATTGAATTGCTCTGGGTTTCTCTTCATGAACTCATGACAGGTTTGACCTGGAAATCACAGCATGGTTAATTTTACTAGATCTGATCATTTAGTTATGAAATTAAAAAGCCTGAAAATGGCAGTCAACTGGGTCCAGCATTGTTCTTGACCACCAACGTTCATTCTGTTGATGAAAACAGTTGAAACTTTCTTCAAAATGAGGGTAAGAGTAATAGCTGACAGAATTTTCATTAGAAGAATCATGCCGTCAGAAGCAACAAGTCTTTAAATAGGTCAAAACATTAAAGTGGGAAAGGTGACCAGTGTTGAACTTGTCTAACTTGACACAACATTTGTGTTAAACGTGTGCAAATGAAGCATTTGCCCAGAGGACACAGGTATGGCCCTGCAGAGCTATCGGAAACTCAGCGGGCTCAATGCCTAATTTGCATTACAAGGACGCAGCTCCCTCCAGGCCAGAAAGATGGCAGAGTTGTGCTCCACACCCACACTCTTCTGATGAATAAATAATATTTCTCCACCTCACATCTGAATGATCAGAGTGTAAGTTCTTCAGGACGTAAAATGGCCACGTAATGGAGCAACGCATCTTACAGTAAGTATTTATCTGTCAAAGGAAGAGGGTTGGGTCAGGTTGATAACAATAGTGGGAGGTTTGGGAAATCAGCGGAAGGGATCCTTAAGGTTTCCCCCTCAAGGCTTCGTTGAAAGTAAGACATGTCTCTTGAGTCTAAAGTAAAATGATGTGTATCAAAATGGAAAGTAAATGGTGTAGGTGAGAAGTATGAGTTTGTTGAACTTCTAAGCATGGTGGACAAAATGTACAGACACTTTACCTCTAAATATATGTCGATATTCAGGTCTCCTGTGAGTTCATGCATTTTTGTGTTATACGTTTAGGTTTGAAAATAGTGTCATTAAAAATAGTCTCACTTACTGATGAGTTAGTGTTTCTAGCCATTCATTTCAAGTTCTTTTAGATTTAGACATGACAAAGTGGTAACGTCTGTGCGTGAGAATTATCTCCGCACATAGTCGCGCATCCATTTCCACGTGCTTGTTTGAGGACTGACTGCAAACACGATAGGTGGGCATTATCTCATTGACAGGTTCAGCCAATCACGGTGCATTTTTTGTGGTGACTTTTTAACTTCGTCCTCAGAGAAAATGTCCCTCTGTGAAAACTTTTCCAATTGCAAAGTACAAAAATGAAGGCATAATTAATTCATTGGCAAGTTATTACTCGCAATAAAGCCCTTCAAAGTTATAACAAATGGTCTACAGCCAAGAGTGTAATGAAGTGTTGTGATCATGTGCTGGGGGAAAAAGTGTGTATATATATATATGTAATGGAAATGTCAGCTTTAAGTAACTAATTAAAAGTATAGGGGAACAGAATACGGCAAACTTCAGGAAAAAAACTATTTCAAAATGAAGAACATTATAATGACTGTGCTGTACTCTCAAGTCATTCTCAAGTGTAATTATTGTAACGTAATCTCAAGAGAATTACTGAGCTGTTGTAAATAGCTGTGATATCCAATCTTGTAAATCCAATCGTAACTTCTCAACACGAGAAATAAATACATTATTTATTATTATAATATTACAAAAATATGAAAAACTACATAATATATTATAATTATTTATATATTATCTTTATATATACGTGAAATAAGTATATATATTCACGCAATACTGTTAATGAGGTGAGTTGTTTATTAGGATTTGCAAAGGAAACCCATGGCTTTCATTATGTATAGTGAGGAGAATTCACTATACACTTTTGTGATCCATTCAGTGCAAACCCCTGCAAATTGCATTCAGCACAGTTTTTGGGGGCATGTTTGTTTCATTACTTGATTTGCATAATTCCTTTAGTGAATCGGTTACTAAAACAATGCAGACAGCACGTGCAAATAAACGATGCTATCAGTGGGGCACAATTTATTCTGAATTCCTCCCTACACAAACTACTTTTTCAAATGTTCACTCCGTTTTTGACAATTACTGAGCAGTTTTGAATATTGTTTCTTGGAATTGAATTGACCTATTTCATTGTCAATCTCGGAGGTCTTCAAACTGTTATTTCCCTGTAGTCCAGTGTGTTATTGAAAACAAATCTCAAGAAAACACCCTGGAGAAAGGGCTACAGAGGTCAAAGCTTCACATCACTGTGAAAGATAGCTGCTCTACAATAGCCAACTGGATAAACAACACCGACTGTTTCAGTGGGTTTCTCTTCTCACCAAATCCAGTTAGTTTTACTATTTTTGTCAGCAATTTATTGGCACATATATGGAGATTATAAGGGTCGGTTCACACAGAACGTTGTTGGGTTCCACATGATGCTGATTTTAATAGCCGTTCTCTGTAAACATGCGCTTCTAGATCAGTCGTTTGTGCCCCAACTATGTTTTTAAGACGTTGTGAAAAAATTAAATAAAGTTCAACTTTGAAACTCATTCCTCGTTGATGCGTCTAGTGTTTTAAAAGCAAAGACACGTTCTGTGAACGCCCTTGGCAACCGCAATAAATCAAAATGATTAAAACAGATTAATTAAATTCTCAAGGACAAAGACTCTCCTCTGCATTGCTCAATACTGTGACTCTTACCGGGTGCCATCCGTTGGAATCACTCTGCCTCCATCTATAAAGAGTTTTTTTTTTTTTTTTGAGCTGTACATTTATCCAAAGCTAGAGAGCGTGCTGCAGCTTGTGTGCTGCATGTGCTGTATGTTACTTCCGACACAGGTGCGCACAGGTTACGTTCTTTTGCAGAACCCTGATCGTGTGTTAAAGTACAACATGACAACGAGCGCTGTTCATCCACTGGCCTCTCTGAGTCATTCCAACTGACTATCATGACGGTCAGTTTTCGCGGAGAGCATGCAGGTTTGCTCACACCACCATCAAACCTAACTGTATGTTGTAAGCTGTATTCACACTGGGATTTTATTTGACTTAAATATCAATTCAGAAATGCTACTATGCTACTAAATAATGTGGATTATTTAAAATCTAGAAATGACATGGATTTTTTAGTATTGATAAATTAACTTTAAATAATAATAATAATAATAATAATAATAATAATAATATGTAAATGATAAATAAAATATCTAGCCCATAGGGGAGAGTGGGGCACAAAGTGACACTTTTTGACTCTCTCAGTTTGTGTAAATCCACAAGGGTTTCAGAATATCATTTTTTTGTCCACAGTAATTTCACACTTGTCTAGTACAAATATGTCGCCTTGTTTCATAATTACAGCGTATACATTTTTATTTTTATTTACCCTCAAAAAACGGAAGTGAAATGTGACAACATGCCCCGTAGGTGGGGTACATTGTAACATCTGAGGGGCACGTTGTAACATGACTGTATGACATCTTAAAACGTTATCTGATCTCATGAAAAAAATATACAAGACAAACTGAAATATTTTGTCAATAAAATAAAATTATTATTTTTTTCAAATAAAATTATGGCGTTTTTTAAGAATTAAAAATTATCACATTTTTGAGTTTGACAATGAACACATTGCAACCAGGCTTGGGACAGCCCACAAAAAATTTTACATTGACTGTCAGTCTTTATTGTAACGCAGTGTTACAACGTGCCCCATCTGCGCAACTGGAATTTAAAGCTGGTTTGTCTTCTGCTAGTTATTGAAGCATTAAAAATCTAAATTATATCTAAACTGATAAATAACAGACTGGAGATTAAAATAATAGCAGAGTTGTCTCATTTTAAATTAATAATAAAAACTGAGATGAAAAATGTACTTAAGCCAGAAATTAAATTTTACTATGGTAAAATAAATGTTCAGCGATATCTTCAAAATACTTTTGAATTTTGGCGCACTTTTTTCTCTATATAATGTTGATATGGTAACTAGTAAATACTGTAAATTTTGTTATGCTAGCATGTGTGGAAATATTTAAACCACGTGTGTTACAACTAACCCCGCGTTATTTTGTGCCCCGCGCTCCCCTATGTTAAAATACAGCAAACTGAAAATGTATTTAGAGAAAATACCAATAGTCTACTCTAATTTATTTAGTATGTCTAAAGAAATTATGTTATACATAATTACAGTTATCATTAAAATGTATAGGCTAGGTGGGATTTAATTTAATTTATTTATTTTAGCTATTCACTCTTAAAAATAAAGGTGCTTCACGATGCATAGAAGAACCTTTTTGTCTAAATGGTTCCATAAAGAACCTTTAACATCTGAAGAACCTTTCTGTTTCACAAAAGGTTCTTTGTGGCGAAAAAAGGTTATTGAGATTATAAAAAGATAATAAAGACATGGTTCTTTAAAGAACCTTTGACTGAATGGTTCTTTGTGGAACTAAAAAATGGTTCTTCTATGGCATCGCTTGAAGAACCTTTTGAAGCACCTTTATTTTTAAGAGTGTTGGTTGATTGAAGGGGTCATATGATGCTGCTAAAAAGAACATTATTTTGTGTATTTGGTGTAATGAAATGTGTTTATGCGGTTTAAAGTTAAAAAAACACATTATTTTCCACATACTGTACATTATTGTTTCTCCTCTGTGCCCCGCCTTTTTGAAA
>NW_015505315.1:2780464-2786256 GCF_001515645.1 Sinocyclocheilus grahami | reverse complement strand
CCCGGCTTAGCGTGCGCTGAGGCCGGGATAGAGTGAGCTGAGGCGGGCTGGACTCCGCTTTGTCCATGGTGAAAGTTGATGTATTTCCTCAGCGACCAGCACGGATCAGCTCCAGGCATGACGAAGCGGATATCGTCCTCTTTTGGAAGACCAAACAAAGTAGTTTCGCTTTCACAACGAAACACACAGCGTCTTCAGGACATGGCTGCAGCGTCAACAATACTACAGCGAGAATAAAATTGATGCCTTCTTTCTTTGCGTGAACATTTGGGCGGCATTATGAAAATCTTCCCACATAGTGAGGTAGATATGTGGAGGCGTGTTAGAACGAGCCGCTTTAGGGGGGCGTTGCTGACTCTTAACTTTTATAAAGAATATCTCTTTGGATTTGAGACTTTAGTCTTTGCAACTTTACAGATCTTCTTTATGCACCAAGAGCTTGTAACACTCCAAAGAGAAAGGAAAACTTTAAATCGCATCATATGACCCCTTTAATTTATTCATTCATTGGTAAATTTAAGTATTACTGATGATGAAAATTCTTGACAATTTACAAATGTATCTTTGTAAATAAATGCAAATATTGCTAATCACATAATCATAGCTTAAAATTTTTCTGTATTAAGATATAATAGATACAATATATACATAAAAATATATATTCTACTAAATATATTAATTATATTATAGGCTATAGTTAGGAATTGTAAAATGACAAAATTATTGCGATAATAATAATATTATTAATAATAATAATAATAATAATAATAATAATAATAATAATAATAATTATTATTATTATTATTATTATTATTATTATTATTAATAATATTATTATTATTGCTAATCACATAATCATAGCTTAAAATTTTTCTGTATTAAGATATAATAGATACAATATATACATAAAAATATATATTCTACTAAATATATTAATTATATTATAGGCTATAGTTAGGAATTGTAAAATGACAAAATTATTGCGATAATAATAATATTATTAATAATAATAATAATAATAATAATAATAATTATTATTATTATTATTATTATTATTATTATTATTAATAATATTATTATTATTTTGACTGATCTATTTCAAATCCAGTTTTACTGAAGCTTCATATACCTCATTGATTTTTCAGTGACTGATATATATATACTTGATATACTTGAGTTATATTAGAACACTTGAGTTATGTTAGAATATATCTTGAACACTGCTGGTGATTCTCAAAACCATATTGTTCATATTGTTTGGATAAACGCAAGATACGTTTATCCAAAGTTTAGATCCAACCCTAATTAAACTCATTCGAACCAGTCTTCAGGATCAGTCGAAACTTCCAGGCATGTATGTTGGAGCAGGTTATACTTTAGATGTATAATGGGCCAAACCCTGATGTAAATATGCTCAATAGTTTTATCTTTCGTATGGTAAATAGTTTTTAGAAGAGATGGCTCTTGCTGCTGTGCCCTTTCTGCGGTCTACAAGGTTGCTGTAATTATGTATCACCAGGGATTGTTATTATTCATATTTGCTGCCATGAACAATTGCTTCAGAACCACTTTTTGACCAAATGCAACGAGCGGCACAAATGAGTAAGTGCCTATCATCCCCACAATCGGCAAACACTCCAGAGGATTCTCTGCCTATCTTCACCCAAAAGAAGGTCAACACATAATAATTGTGCACTCCAAATGGCCTTTTTTATTCATTTGTTTAGTCTGACATCGGAAAGTTAAGAGTGTGTGACATTTGGTGTGTTAAAACAATAAGTGATAGATTTATTGTGAGCTTCATGGACTTTACTGCTCAAATACCATTCATCGGCATGGAGACATTGTAAGCCGTAAACTGATGCACATTATTCTGAGTGCTGAGTTTTAGAAGCCTTTGATAGGGAGCGCTCCTTTAGGTGGACAAAAGCCTGCCATCAGTGAGCAATGCTAACTGCCTGAAGGCTTCTCATTGAGACACAGCAGCATTATGCTAAGTCTGCTTGGGGGAAAAAAAGGAAAGGGAAAGAGAAAGGAGACCAAGAGAAGATTACAATTCTGCTCTGCAGCTGCGCAGAATTAATGCACTCGCAATTGGTTTCAGTTGAGTCAAAGAAGAAAGCCCTTCACCAGGGCTTTGCTCGTATTTCATGTTGTCTCCCTTTGTGGCTGACATCAGTGAAAATTAATGTATTCAGAGATGTCCTGAGTGCTTAGCAAATGATTGATAAGATGATGCAGCTGAGGAGGTTTAAATGCTACGCAGGGAACAGCTGTAATCCCAAGCACGTAACTTTTATTCCCTCTCGTTTCTGCCCCTCTTTTAAGGGATTAAATTGACATTATTTATTCCCACTGCATTTCAGTTACTGCATTGGCTGGCGATAATTCTTGCATTAGCGATCCCACAGTTCATTTATTCCATTTGCGGCGAGGCCGGTCTGAATGTGTATTATTAGTGTTCTGGGAAACCTCTCGTATACGGACTGCTTCTGTTCAGAGAATGGCACTCAGATTTGTTTACAGCCTGGTGTTAATTGCATGCACACTGTAAAACTTTTGTGGCGAGTAAATCAGGGGCAGCAGCTCGATCCTGGCTTGTTTTGATACCTGGGTGTTTGGGTTGTATTGACTGCTAGGTCAGCTTTTAGCGGCGGGAAGATAAATGACCGAGAGCATCGTGGCCCCCAGGTGTTTTAGTCACTGACGTGAATGATGCAGATTTTCGCGGATCGATACTAAACCTATGGTGTTTCTGCCCTATGACCCTGTCAGTAACAATTACATTTCAAAATCTGACCCGCACTGGCAGATAATGGATCATAGCAAGATATAGAGCTCAGAAGCACAACCTACGTAGCAGTTCGAAAACATGCTAAGCTATGCTTTCTATGCCTGTGAGGATAGCAGGGACATGAAAATGAACATAAATGCGAGTTGTTTTGATGGCTCTCTGAAAATCATTCTCATACAAACTCTCAGTTTTGAGTGTGGATAGGTGTGAGCGTGACCTCTGCACTCATGTTTAAAACACAAGAGCTCTCCTCTGTACATAAACACTTTAACAGCTTTTGTTAATCGCTTGCCAGAGTCACACTTCACTGTTCACCATGTTACTGTTTCTATTGCAAATTTATCCTAAAGCTCTGTTTAATTTGCTGCCGCAATTTTATTAGATCAGAAGAAAAGCCTAGATTAATTTCCAATACAGTAATTAATTAATATCAATAACATTTGTGTCTAGTTCTAGCTAAAGGGATAACCAAATGAAAATCAAGATATTGTGCAGTGCACATATCGATGTGGAGAAATTTAGCCTTACATCACTTGCTCACCGATAGATCCTCTGCAGCGAATGAGTCTAAAGAGCTGATAAAAACATCACAGTAATCCACAAGTAATCAAGACGACTCCAGTCCATCAATTAATGCCTTGTAAAGCAAAAATCAGTGTGTTAGTAAGAAACAAATCCATCCTCTCCAAATCCGGCATTTTCAACTTTAAACTGTTACTTCTGGCCAAAATGCCATAATCAACCTTGGATTCCATCAAGTAAAAAAGTCCATCCCCTGTTATGCTCTCACATCAAAATCCACTGACATAGAGTAGGCTATTTGTTTAGAACTGTTTTAAACTGTTTTCACTTGTAATGGTGCTTGATCTGTGCATATTTCTCACCTGATTTAGACAATCAACTTTTTCTCCACTGGAGAAAGCAATATTATGGATAGAGGACTTGTTTGAAGGTTTGAGGACTCCATTTTAATGGATTTGTTTATTACAAACTCACCGTCATGTTGCTTGCAGGATGCTGTTTGGACACTGACTCATTCACTGCAGAGGATCAATTGGTGAGCAAGTGATGTAATTCCTTTTACACCGTTTATTCTGTTCTGTTTAAACAATTAAAAACCAGGAAATCAGGATTTTTTATTTAAATTTTTTTTTCATAAAGGATGGTGATCAGAGATTGTGAGATAGCTAGTCGTCTTATTTATTGTGATCTCGGTCATCCTGCCATGCATAAAACTCTTCAACGTACTCCAAAGACATGGACAGAGGTGCATGTGAGAAAAACATGCGCTGATGCATATGCAAATGACCCAGGAATGCAGAGCTTATGAAATGTTAACTACTCCCACATCGTCATGGCGATGGATATGATCCCACTGGAGTGTTCAAGTCATATCGGCTTCCTTTCTTTTGTTCTTATCTGCAGTCTACATACTTCCTGTGCATGTCTGTCTTTTAGGGTATAAAATGGTGATATGTAAAACAGCTTTCATGAGTGAGTGAGTGGGTGGGAAGGAGAGGGCAAAATCTTTCATGATATGTAGTTTGTTCTTATCGTCAAATTATAGTATTGAACCTAGCTGAAGCTGTACATCTGACAGAGTGCTGTTTGGTTTACATCTGTTGAGCGAATGGATGCCAGGGTGGATTTTCCTCACCATGCCCTTTGAGCATAACAAAGTAAAGGGCATGAGAGGAAGGACACGTTCATTTCAGGGACAGAATAACAAGGCTAGATGAATGCCACTGCATCTTCAGAACACAGCATCTCTCTTCAGTAAATGCGTTTCTTTGTATTCAGCTTGCTTCAGAAAACTAGCAGCATCATAGCAACAGGCCTATGGATGGCAGATGAGAGGAGAGAGAACAGTCGATGGCAGACACAAAGCTAGGTGCATAGACTAAGTTTGCTATTCACAGGCAGCCTGTCAGAAGTGAGAGTGAGGTTAGCAGGGACCTGTTGTGAAAAAAATAATCTATTCAGGTGCCTCTCTGTGAATGTCAAAGACAAGCTATTTTAACACATCACGGTTTGTGCTCAGCTTTGTTAGAACTGACCTGTGCGCCTTTCTCATGAATGCACGTCTTGTAACTAAAAGGATATAATATTATGGTCCCACTTAGGTGGCCTTAACTACTTTGTACTTACATTCAAATCATTAATTTGATACAATTCACTTGTGTACATACATGCTTTTGCATTGTACTTATATAAACAAAAATACCTGCATATAATTACATCTGTAATGAATTTCTGTAACTACATTTATAATTACACTGTTGACCAATCCCTTACACCTTAACTCACCCTTAAACCTACCCATACCACAAAACCTGTGCCTAACCTTACACGTATCCCAGCTCAATAGCAGTGAAAGTGTTTTGCAATACAGTATAAACACAATACAGCAAGTACATTGTAATTACTTTTAGTAGTTGAGGCCACCTAAAGTGGGACCAATATTTGTAATTTGCTGTGATGCAATTAAAACGCTTAAATGCATAATTTGCACCACACACACACACACACACACACACACACACACACACACAAAACCTTCTATAAGTTACTCACTAATAGGCATAGCCAATATCTCAGTCTCAAATCTGTATCAGTTTGGATGAAATCTGGAAGTCGACAGGGCTTAAACCGTAAAGGCATCAGATTAGATGAGAAGCCCCTCTAAAATTTAATTCTGTTGAAAAAAAAATTTGAAAGAAAATATTAAGTGGTCGAAAATTGCTCAAGTTTTAGAGTGCGTATGATTTTGTATCTTTGTTGATATCACTGTTGGCAAGTTCTGATTTCTGAAAGATGCATCGAAATGGCAACTCAGTGCTCATTTCACTCATCGAGTTTACATTTATTCACTTCACATACTCATTATTGTGTAGTGATTTTAGAGGCTATCTTCTGACTCACCTGGCATCCAGCAAACACAGACTTTGTCTGCCGAATGTATATATATATATATATATATATATATATATATATATAT
>NW_015505315.1:2773286-2780269 GCF_001515645.1 Sinocyclocheilus grahami | reverse complement strand
TATATATATATATATATATTATACATCCCTATTACTCACCCTCATGTTGTTCTAAACCCGTAAAACCTTCTTTCTTCTGTGTTGCACAAAAGAAGACATTTTTCAAAATGTCTGGGTCTTGGGTGAAAAATGTTTTTTTTTCTCTTACATTAGAAGCCAAAGGGTTTTTGGACCCCATTTCCTTTCCTTGTATTGACAAAAACATTCTTCAGAATATCTTCCTTTGTGCTCTGCAGAAGAAGAACAGTCATACGGGTTTGGGATGACACGTAAATTATGACAGTTTTTTATTTTTTTTTGGTTGAACTATCACTTTAGCCATTGCAAACATTTCGTGTTTATTTTTCGGGGATGATTAAATGAAAAACATCGACATTCATTTAAAAGCTCCATACATGCTGTTCCTGAGCTATAGTGCATCTCAGTAGTTTGTCATTACTCTTTCTTTTCAATGAGGAATAATTCTAAACGATTTGGGCTTATTTGGCCACATTGTATTGTGAGTGCAGAGGTGCCAGTTTTACTTCACAAAGACACAGCTGCTTTCAGAGACCCTTTTCAAGAATTATGAGTCAAAATGGGCCCTCTAAAGGCACTAGAAGCACATAACGGTTCTCTTCAGCTGTTACCCAGCAACAGAGTGTGATAAGAGCACACTGTCCATTTAGAATGACTGAACAGAGCATATAGTGAGCGGAATATACACTGTTATTGATAATGCATGTAACCCTTTGGCGTATATGCAGAAACTGTTGCTCCCAGTGGAGCGTCGTTGTTGTAGAGCAAAGCGGCTCAAACGAGAGCTCTTGACACAGCCCAGGGATTTGTTGTAAGCCATTGCATATTCACAGAATCAACTCAAGGTTTTTATCCATCCTCATACAAAGTCTAGGTAACAAAGGCAGGCTGAGCCACCCTGCTTTGAAGCCCGTTTCATTTAGTGCCATTCTTCAGCCACCGCACGCGTCGTCCATTTAAATGCACTGGTATTGTTCTCAGCAATGTCAGCTGCATTTTGATCAGGGTCATGATGCAAAATATTTTCTCATCTGAAAGCTGCCCAATAGGTGAAACAAACAAAACAGAGTGTAAAAAATTAGGAGACGGTTGCTGTCGTGTTGTGAAACCTCATGCTAGGGCCTGTTTTGCATTTTAATTATTATGTTTTATTTATTTTTTTGCACTATGTGAGCTATTTTTTTAGTAGGATGCATTTTCAGCATGACACGTTATGGCCTTTCTGAAGCATTTAAATGTGTAATCTGGTGCGTACATGACCTCATCTCAAATTTTCTCTTTCTTTTGAACTTTTTGGCTTTTCATATCCTTTGATTACAATACTATGGAAGCCATTAGTCAAATGATCGGTAGAGCCACAAATGATTTCTCTTTATGCCCCATTCCAGTGTTTCAGACCAGTGGGCGCCTAACTGTAGCCAGAACTCTCCACAAGAGAGAAATGTCTCCCACTGAGTGTTGAGGTTGTGCCAGCATAATTAGTCTCCCATGCACTCTCCTCCAGCTTGACTGAGACATGCAAGATACTTTCTTTGTTGCTTATAGTGGCTGAGCATTAGCCCTGGAAAAGAATGCAACAAATGCTTCTTTTTTATTTAGCAAGATATGTTTTAAAGTAGATGAAGCTTGCTTGTTGGATTTAAGAGAAACTGGTCCAAGTTCCCGATACTAAAAGATGGAGTTGGTGAGTAAAGCAATTACATCCTCATGGATGTCTCCCCATCAACTTGGCAAATATCCAGTCCAGTTAGTCTTGCACTGTCCTAAAAAATAATGATTTTCATGCTGTGCATATTCTGCTTTTGTTTCTGCATAGTTGGTGCAACAAAAACCAGTTATGCATTTTATTTTGTTTACTCTTTATTTAAGTGCATTTGCATTTATTAGATAAAAGAGCATTGATTGTAAAACCCAGTCGTGATATACATAAAAACTGAAAATTGATAGAGTTGAATAGCAGTGAAATGATTAGCAATGTTCTTTTTCAATCTTTGTTTTTGAAACGACAATAAATTAAGTATTAATCTAAAATACACTGACGAGGAAAGAACGCAAAACTCTTGTTCATTAATAAGTGACATATCATTATCAAGAACATAATTTCTGTCATCTGTCTTCAGCACTAATATAATCATCATTATCTTGATGTATATTGGTAATGTCACATGGCCAGAATAGAGATATGAGTGAGAAAATGTGAAAAGACTAGTGATATAGTGGCCGTTAAGATTGTGTGTGAGGGAGTCTTCCTGAGAAAGGGGATATGATGTGACCCTCGGCGTGTCTGGATGAGAATGGATTTGAGTATATGATATTGGATGGCAGCTCTCAGGTGCTTAGGTATAGTCTGTCAGCCTTGATGAATGAGACCGTATATTCCTCTTGGAAAAGCTTGAAACACTAGACCAGATTACCAGATTACTAGCAGTCTGTTTTCGCACCTGCTGCTAAAACCATCATGGATATCTGGTGGGTTTGTACCATCGTACTGATGATGAACAACCAGACTGTGTTTTGGTGTTTGTCTTTAGAAACACATTTGTGTGATACTGGCAGTGGCATGAGCATCTGTGATGCTCAAAGATAACTCTAAAATGCATCATTTTGACAAACAAATAAATATTACAAGCACTTCATTGTTTTGGTGCTAAGAACAGTCTTTAAATGCACTCAAGGTAAAACTCTCATAGACTGTTTAGTATCAAGCCAATATGCAACCCAGAAAATAGAGTTGGATCTGAGTGGTCCAAGGTTTTGAAAAAAAACATTTCTTATCTGCCACTGTAATGTCCACCGATCTGTTTTGCACAAGTCCAGTCAGGTTGTTTTGTTACCTTATGTGACGTATACAATCTCTCTTAATCCCGAATGAAAGGACTAATGTGTTTCTGGGAAGCTGTGAATGTAGTTGATACAATCATCTGGAAATCAAAGTTAGTCTGATAGTGGCTTGCAAATCTGGAAATACCAGATGGATAGTCGAATGGATGTCCGGATGGCCACTGAAACACATTCAGCATGTTCCAAACAGCACACCTATGCTTCACCTTCTGCTGTGTGTTCTGTGATCGCCAGTTTTTTTGTTTTTTTTCTTTTTTTTCTTGTCTGTACAAATACATCTGTAACTACTCTGTCTTGTAATCCCACATTCAGCAATGACTTTGCATAGCCAAAATCATTTGAAATGCATGTGATCTTCAGTGTTTAATATGCTTTTAAGAGCCCCGAAGACAATGTAGGAAAAAAAACTATTCAATCTTGCTTAACTTGGTTTCCCCCACATTGGAAAAAAAAAGAATGAAATTGATTAGTATCTTGACAGGTGGGGATGGATTTGCCATATGACATCAAAGAATAGATTAAGCATACTTCCCTCTCAAATTACATTCACATATTTCAAATATGTATGAGGAACATTATGCCTTGCGAGATTATTTTTCACACTGACCTCATTGCCTTTGCTCACACCCAATCTCATTTGGGCTGAAAAGTGAAATTGAGTTGTTGGATGAATCAGCCTCATTGTGGGACACACAATGGCCGATTCTGGGCAACATCAAAATGCCAAATCAATCCATAAAGCATCTTGGAGGGTCTGTCTTGAAGTATGGCAGCCAGCACAGAGGATACCAAACAAGACATGAAACACTTCAGCATATGGATTCATATTAATGTTTACTCATTTAAATAACTGAAGATCGGTTTATTCCAGGATGGGAGTATTATTTCCGCAGTCTGAGCTTGAGAAATATATCACATCAGCTTGCAGGTAAAGTCTGAGTTGCTGGTTAGAGGTCAGTCTATGGACTCAACGTCTTTGAGCAAATGTGGATTCATGTAAAGATGGATAGAGGCCCCAGAGACTTGGAAGCCTCTTAGCCGGATGTTCCTGACAGCACAGTCCTCTCCTGTAACCTTTTTCTCTCATCTGCACTCAAGCGAGCCTCCATGGCAGAAGAGTTTTAATGACCCATGCCACTTCAGAAGCCGCACGGCCCACTATAGGGTGGAGATCAAAAGGCCAGGGTTTACCTGTTTCTCCCCCTCTCTCCTTTGTTGTGGGATGAAAATTTCGACAGATATCGGAACCAGATCAAAGCATCTCTGTCTGCTCATTTACTTTGGTTGAATTTGGAGCGTATGAGGGAGAACAGCATTATAAATGCTGCTCAAAGGCAACTGCTGGGAAGTGAAATCCTGTGCTCCCAAAACAGAATCAAACCTGTATGCAATGCCAGATTGTTTTTGAATCATGAGCAGCATTTTTCATCAGTGCGCCCTATTAATACCTGTAGTACTGACTCAATTTTAAACAGAATTGTCGAACACATTTGAGCATGCTCACCACCATTAAAAAGTTTGGGGTCCACATAATTTTTATTATTATTTAATTATTTTCATTCATTTATTTATTTTACGATATTGTCTCCTGCCCTTTAATAATGTATCTTTAATTGAAAATACAGTAAAATAGTAATATTGTAAAATATTAGTACAATTAAAATTTTCTATTTTATAATTTTAAATTGTAATTTATTCCCATGATGGCAAAGCTGAATGCTTAACAGTCTTCTGTCCAAAAAAAATAAAAATGAGGTAGGCTAGTATGCTCTTAACTCAGCAGGCACACAACGTCACAAGACATTGATATTTGGTTATGGTTGAGACATCGGGTGTCCCAAAATTCAATGTCTAATGTCCAATACTGATGTCAGCTGACGTTGATATTTATTGTTTTTAGGTTCTGTAACAAAAATTCAACGTTAAGTCAACGCCAAACTAGCATCAAATACTGACGTCAACACAATTTTCATTATTTTGACGTTATATTGATGTCCTGTGCCTGCTGGGAAGGTTAGAGTCAGGTTTGGTGGTCTGGTTAGGTTGATAGATAGATAGATAGATAGATAGATAGATAGATAGATAGATAGATAGATAGATAGATAGATAGATAGATAGATAGATAGATAGATAGATAGATAGAAAGATAGATAGATTGTTCATTTGGTCAAATATAATTATGATTAATTATTACATAAACTAATGTTATTTCTTACTATGTAGCTATATGCAGTTTGTTTAGTTGTATTATTTGTGGTGTAACCTTGGCTGAGCAAAGCCTTGTATTGGTTCTTTAGTTAAAAAGGTTTAATGTTATTATTACTTGCTAAATTATCACAAGCACAAAAGCATTTCCTTAGCTTTTTCAGGCATGTGTAGCTAATGATTTAATGATCGAGGTTTATTAATGCTCCAGTTTTAGCATCAGAGCTATTGAGTAACTACAATCATTATTCTTGACTTTCATGTTCAGGTTACATGTTGTATTGTTTGTGTTTCTTCAGGTGATATTTTGTAGTCTCTAGTTTGAAATCTCTAAAGGCCACAAAGCAGCATGAGCAAACGGTTAATATTTCCGTACCACAGTTTTGAGCTGATCTGCAGCAGATAGTCTTTTTTTTATTATATAGCTTTAAGCCATATTTTTAGGAGGTGAAAATGTATTAGTGTTCCGTCTCTCTTGTGACATCGGTAGCTCCTAATCATACACGCACCAGTCCTCTAGTGTTAAAACGAATCCCCTAAAAGTACTCATTAGCAATGGGCTTCTGTAATTGATAAGTTTACATCAGCAAGATAATGCAGTGTGGACTTCATTAGCTTTAGGACTAGAGGGAGACTTTCTCTTTCTGGTATCTCTTTAACCTGTTTCACAGAAAGCATTATTGAGGTCCTCCTGTAAAGAAAAGAAGAAAAAAAAAACTGTCTTTCTAAATAGCATTTTTAAACCGTGTGTCCTTTTTACTGTTTGTTTGTTGTTGTTTTCCAGCTCAAAATGTGCTGTGATGCTACCGACTGTATATTTTTACCAGCTTGGTCTCATGTTTATACGTAGGTATTAATACGTAACATTTACAAGCACAAAACGTACACTTTTGTATGTTTTTAATCATGCTAAAACGTACAATTTAGACATATTTCAACGTTTAAAACGTACAAATCGCTACGTATTTTTAGCTAAAAAACATAAAAATATTTACGTATCTTTTATATCATTTAGATATTCATATCAATGCATTTTTATAATTTTATCAATAAGCAATTTAGATTTTTAGACCCCTTAACCTGCCCCCAAACCTAAACCTACCCATTTTATAGCGATATATAAAGGATATAAAACGCAAATGGCCGAAATACGCAGGAAAATAAACCTTTTAGTAACAATATAGCATTAAAATATATTTATAATCGCTAATTCCACTCCTACCTATAAACCTAAACATTTCTGTACAGTATAAGAAAAACATGACAGACAGATAAATGCAATTACAATCATTTATTTATTGCAAAAATGTCAAAAGCAGTACTAAAAGTAATCCAAATAATGGTGCATTGCACCCGCAGTCCTCTCTGGCGGAATACAGTAGGTTTGTGTGATCCAGAGCAGAATTTATGTTGTTAATCGCTGAAAATATTGTCCAGATAATTTTCCTGATCCACTCCGTGAACTCTTGAAGGCGCACACGCATCATTCAAACACACCTCACCAGAAACACGGCATGTCGCAATCTGTGACGAATGCAGGCGAGAGCCAATGAGCGTTTGATTATCCTGCCGTAAAACCTGTCTTTTGAAGTGGCAACATTTGAATTAGTAAAGAGCGCATCAGTCAGCGCGGGCTTTGCTGCTTACGGTCACTGGACTCGCTGCTCGGGACGGAGAAGCAAGCAGATCGCCAAAAAAGGCTTTGATTTGGGTCTGTTCCTCACAGTCGTATGGATTCGGAAGATTTGGATTACAGCGCACTAATACAATTGTTTCATTTTGCAATTATGTTGCGTTTTTGGTGTATTTTATAGTTCTATTGTCAGTCACAGCATGTCGGAGAAAACGCCTTTTGTGGCCCATGACAATCAAAGTAAACATTACATGACAAGTAAAGGTTAAACGATTGCAGAAATTTT
>NW_015505315.1:2758549-2772848 GCF_001515645.1 Sinocyclocheilus grahami | reverse complement strand
GCAATTATGTTGCGTTTTTGGTGTATTTTATAGTTCTATTGTCAGTCACAGCATGTCGGAGAAAACGCCTTTTGTGGCCCATGACAATCAAAGTAAACATTACATGACAAGTAAAGGTTAAACGATTGCAGAACATTTAGTTATTTTAAGGTTTAAAGTGAAGTCGTGTTTAACATTATGTAGGCATATTCTTGGAAACGAGTTGGCAGCAGAAATCACAACAAAACGAAATGTTATCATTTCATAAATAAACAATTTAATAATGGAATTGAAAACAAGTTAATTCATATGACAACTAAAAACTAATAAAATTAATGCTGCGATTTCAATATTCATAAGGATTCATTTTTAGGTGTCGTCAATACGTCAGTTTTGTACGTTAAAATGCTGAAAATACGTAAGTATTTGTACATTTTAGTGCATGTAAAAATGTAAGTAAATGTACGTTTTATAGAACCACATTTTACGTATAATACATACGAATTATCATGAGATCACGTTGATTTTTACACACATGGATGTGTGTTGTATGCTAGATACCACTGACTATTAGATTCAAGACTGATATGCAGAGATCATGTACCAATTTTTTTAAATCAACATTAGTTTACACCTTAAAATATTTTTAAATGTTTGAAATAGGGGGGGGTTCAGACTTCTGATTTTTATTTATTTATTTGAATGTCTGAAATAGGGGGTTAAGACTTCTGATTTGTTGTTTTTTGATTCTCTTTTTTTGCGTTGCATTGCATTGCATTGCTTGTTGTTGTTTTTGTTTGTTTGACTTAACTTTTCTTTTTTTGTTCAAGCTTACGGACTCCTAGAAATGTAAAAAAACTTGCTGGACACTGAGTAGAAATTGTAATATATGTTATTATGTTATGTTTCAATTTATTTATATTGACTTTTCATTGACGGATCACACATGAAAATGTGCTGTATGTTAGATGTTAGTTAAATATAGATTTTCAAAATGTTTTAAATATTATTGTTGATGGAGTGCTGCCACTTAATTTTATAATCAAGACTGACATGCAGTTAAAACTAATGAGGTCATGGACCAATATTTTTAAATCACCATAGTTTACACCCATTCTTCAGACTTTTTAGTTTTCTTCCCTCTCTTTCTATTGTTCGTGTTAAAGAGCCTATTTTTTTTTTAAGGTTCAGGTTTACTGACTCCTAGAAACAAAGCTAGCTGGGCACTGAGCAGTTAAAAATATATAGGTAACACTTTATTTTAGGGTATCTTAAGTAGTTGCTTGTTAGCATGAATGTTACTAGAATGTTAGCCATTTATTAGTTATAATTAAGCACATATTAATGCCTTATTCTACATGACCTTATTCTACATCCCTAATCCTACCCAATACCTAAACCTAACAACTACCTCACTAACTATTAATAAGCAACAAATTAGGAATTTATTGAGGGAAAAGTCATAGTTAATAGTGAATAAGTGTTCCCTGTTCTAAAGTGTTACCATATTAGTATATTCAAATGCATTTTCATTGACTTATCAAAATCAGATTTTCATGATGACATGAAAAACATCTGCATCCATAGTGACAGGGACTAAAGTAAATATCAAAGATGGCGCTTTAGCACCATAACATTTTTGTCTGCGTTTAACACTTGTGCTGCTGTGTGAACGTACAGTATGGAACGGATATAAATATTTATTCATCACAATCCAAGCATATTATGACTCCAGCTCAACTTTAACAGCTTTTTCGGTGGGGAGGCACCCACAGTTTGACTTCTCAAAGTTGCGAACAATTTCATTTCCTCAGTATTCTAATGACCTGAGGCTTCTTCCTCTACGTCTTTACAGTCACTGAGATCCCAGCCAACTGCTCATCAGTTTGTCTTATCTCTGCTTCCATTCCTTGCCAGTGCTCAGTAGGTGAAATAAATTACTACCAGTCAACATGAACTATGAAATAACCAAGTATCTTACACACAAACATACACTTTCCTTTGGTGCTACTGAATGATAACAGAGGGAAGGGACTGAGATAGACATTTTCACTGAAACTTCCAGGCCACTTCATTTCTCTCTCGCTCTCCTTCTTACTAGTAATGACACCTTGTAATTCCTGGCAGATAATTGCTAGCGGGACCCTACCTGTAATGTTATTCTTCACAGGAAACGAATGATACTCTCAGCCCTGATGTTTCAACTGAATGACAGCTAAATTGGCAGTAACCAGTGAAGTTCAGAAGTTCAGATATAGCCATGTGTTACCAGGGGAAATCTGGAAAAGTAATTAGGAGCTTAATAACCAAATGAATGTAATACTTGGAAAAGTGGCTGCTGGTGCAATTTGTGATGTTTTTTTTATTTTCTGCCTAGATGTTTTCAAACTGCAATTATTATGTGAAAATAGATAGTAAGGATACTGTGGTAAGTTCGCTATTCCCACAAGCTCATATGAAACATCACGTGAAAAATAAACAAACTAAAATAGGATAGACTCTTACAAAAATAATAACGGCATGTAAATACAATCATAGCATTTATAGTCTCATCTGTGAGAATGAGCAGTAATTATTCTGTACTTGAAGCACATCTGAATGTCATTGTGTGTGTGTGTGTGTGTGTGTTTCAAGAGGGCCCTGTTTTCTGAACGCTTTAAACAGCTTATCTAGTGTGCTTTTAAGATGGATTACAGTTGTGTGTCAGGGCTGATTTCCTCCTCCTGTGTGACTCCAGGGCTCCAGTCTGGCTGTGAAATAGAGAGAAACGCTCACACAAACACAAACACACACACACACACACACACACGACTGTGTCCGCAGAAGCCTCGCTCACTGTGCTCAATGCAGATGAGGTGCTTTAACAAACAGAAGGGCTGGTAATTTAGAGTGAAAATAAATGCAAGAACAGGCTGTGTGTATAAATGAGATCTCTCGCTTTATTCTCCAGATACTGCTCTTGCCGTTAGCGCTATAAACACTGATGGTGTCACTGAAGCAAGGCAGTCATTAAAATGTTCAAAATAAGGGTGAAGGTTAAGTGGATGCCCATGTTATCTCAGTCAATGAATTTTAATTCTCGGTGCAAAATTATAGACCAGCCAATTAAACGTGCAATGAGGACAAATATTATAAAGGCTTGAGCTTTGAGGTGCTAATTTAAATAACTGCTGGCCATTGAGATCATGTCTCCCTGGAATTATTTCATCTTTTTTTTTTTATTTCTTTCTTTCTTGACACTTGAGTAGGAGAATATGCAGTTTGTTAATGTCATCAGCATTATTGTGATTGTGTAGCATGTGTGTGTGTGAGGGAACTTGACAGGATATTTGTGATATGGCTAGTGCACAACTTGACATGCTTATAATTAAAATGTAATGAATAGAATATGCTATAATTTAATATTGTTATAATTATTTTCACAACACATTTCACCACAAGATATGCTTAGGATTTCTTATTAATGTCTGCACATAACTATTGTTTATAGCAGTTGTCTCTGTGGCTATGCTGTCATTTGTGAATTGCAATGGTAAACATGTTCTAAGTTTTCTGTCAATTGCACACTGCTTTCAACTTCAGCCTGCTGTCACTTAGGTAAGAACCCATGGGACTGCCGATGGCGGTAGTGAGATATTGTCAACAAAAATACAATATAACAAACCAAGATGAATTCTGTTGTAGACACATGAACAATTTTAGACAGTCAGACATACTTTTTCATGTGTATAAATGTGTATGTATGTATATAAACGACCGGCCAAACGTTTGTAATGATTATTATTATTTTTTATGAAGTGCCTTATGCTCAACCCACGCCCATTTATTTGATCCAAAATACAGTAAAACATTATGAAATTATATTAACATTTTAAAATATCTATTTTCTATTTGAATATATTTTTTAAAGTAATGTATCCCTGTGATAAGCTGAATTTCTAGCAGCTATTACTTCAATCGTCAGTGTCACATGACTTTTAGAAATCATTCTGATATGCTGATTTGATGCTCAATGTTGAATGCTGCTTAATATAAAATAATAATAATAATAATAATAAATATTTTATTTAGCAGAAGTACAGTAAATGATTCTAAAGTGAAAGTAAACATCTATAATTACAAAACATTTCTATATCAAATAAATGTTGTTCTTTTCTTTTTTTTATTCATCAAAGAATCCCAAACATCTCAGTTTCCCTGTACAGATTAATCCGTAAAAAACTGTTTTTAACATTCATAATAATAAAAGCCATAATTGAGCAGCAAATCAGCATTTTAGAATGATTTCTGAAGGATCATGTGACACTGAAGACTAGAATAATGGCTGCTGAAAATTCAGCTTTGACATCACAATAATACATTATTACTATATTAAAACAGAAAACAGTTCTATTAAATTGTAATACTGTTTCATAATATTACTGTATTTTTGATCAAATAAATGCAGTTTTGGTGAGCATAGGAGACTTATTTTAAAAACAGTAATAATAATAATAATAATAATGAATAAATAATAATAATTCCAAATGTTTGATAGGTAGTTTGTCAAGTCTAAATTTGTGAAGCTTGTAACAATATAGCATGTTATTATAAACATATGAACTTTAACTTAAGTGTGATTTTGTTTAGTGTCAGTAAGTACTTCTCTCCTAGACAACGGTCATCAGTCCATCTTGCACTGTCTGCACCATAACACAGCTCAGCAACAGTGTGACAGTATCATGGGAGATCTCACTTGGCCAGCCATTAGTGAAAATGGAGAATTACAGGAAAGCAGCCAAGGCAATGGAGCATGAGTGCCATTACTCAAAGTTTTAAATCCTTCCACTGACTGTAACTGCATATTTAAAAATCTGTCATAATCAAGAGAATACAAGGGAGCAAAATAAACATTTATAGGATAATCTCTCACCATAAGAGGCTTTAAAAAAAACACATTTATTGCATAATACATTTTTCACTGGGGGTTATTTGCAAGGAAAGGATACTACATACCCATTAAGGCACTTAAAAAGTGAGGTCAAAAAGTGAGAAATTGCTTGACTGAAACATAAAGAACAACTTTATTCACAAAGTAGCATAACTGAATAGCCTGAGATTATTCATTAATGTGCATTGGTTGGTTTAATGGTTTGAGATTATGCATGAATGTGCATTTGTCGGCGATTTGTCTTATTGTTTTGCATTGCATAGTGTGAAAGGGCCGATGCGGTAACTTTGACAACATCACCTGATGTAATATCTAATCTTCAAAACAAGTGAGAATGAGAGAGAAGAGAGTGGGGTAATAAAAGGGAGTATTTCATCACATCAGAACTAGAAAAATATAAAAAAAAACACAAAAACAGAGGATTAAGTGCCACTGTGAACAAAATACAGAGAGAGCTCGCTATCGGCATGCAGATTGGTTACCAGTGGGGCTCTTTCCACTTTAATCTTGGTTTCTCTTTTTAAAAGTGACTGCCCATCTGCCAAAGGCGAGTTCCTTCAATTGTAGAGTGAGCTAATAACCCTTTTTTGTGTTTGTAGGAGCTTAAGATCTCTACTTTTGACAAACACTGGCACCTGGGGCTTTGATAAACAGATCCTCTTGCTGCTCCTGTACATGTGGGAGTCAAATGTTTCAATGTTGAAATCATTGGCCTCATTTTTTTCCCAACATTAAATGGCATAGGCTGTTGACATGTACTGTATATTCCTGCAGTGATTATAAAATCCCCAGTTCTGAATAAAATACATTTTCACTCATGTATTTCTCTCTCCCACTCAGCACAGCATTCTGCCATATGGTGTCACACTCACATATAGCATACATTTCTGTTACCAAAACCCCGTTATTCTCAGCAATTTTGGGTTGGAAGTGTTTTGCTAACACATTTATAAAATATAAATAGGTTTTGACGCCAACAATGGATGAAAGATTAATTACATTTTTCTTATTAGTATGTTATTTAGTTGTATTTTACCTTTGGTTAGTAATTAATCCTGGGTTTCAATTTTGAGATTTCAGACTAAATATATTGTGAATATGTGCTAAACATATTTGCTTATTTTTGAGGTTACATTGATTAGAGAATTAAAGCATGTTGGTTTTAATAATTGCTTGACTATAGGCCTATATAAACGTTGCCACATAGATTCTTAAATCTTAGACACCTTAAGAAAATACAGCAACAATAAAAGTTTCTCTTCATCACTTCAGTTAACTCATTTGTTTTCCTCAGAGACTGGTGCTAAGAACAGCATGACTGTAAAAAGCCCATTCATTTTTAATGAGGTAAGCATTGAGGCAGTTTCATTGGTTGTATGTTGTTAACAACTTGTTTTCAAAAGGCCATAGACAGACGTAGATCAACGATGACCGCAAACTACAGTACATTACTTCTCAGACATTTCAAGACCTGAAAAACACAGATTCAACATTTAATCTGTGAAAACAAATGCAGACCAATGGCGACAGACGACAACGCAATGATCCGACAAAACTTAACAAAGGTGTCTGTTGCCGTTCGTCGGTATCTGTTGATGAAGTGTGAATTGAAATTATTTTTTTTGCCCATGCTGGCTCAATTAGAGGGCAAAAGTCCTGCTTTTCACAACTCTGAAACTTAACCGAGCATTAAAACGGGCCTTTACCAGGGGGTTTACAAAGACGTTAACCCGAGGTTAAGTGTTGTGTGAAAAGCACTTTAGAGTTATTTATTTTTAGTTTACTGTTGTAAAAAAAAATCACGAAACTCAGGCTCCTGGTATGTCTTTAGTTTGTTACGAGGCGGTACTAACTGTCATCCTGATGTTTCACTAACCTTCAAACCTAGAATATTGTGTGGTGCTGTCTCTTGAACACATTTCATATAATGGTAGGTTAGCATTACTGGAGCAGCCTTCAGATGTCATTCTAACCATGACCAATAAAACCAAGCACATTATTCCATAATGTACTACTTCCTTGGGTGTAAGTCTGACATGTTCCCTGCTGGGATGCAATATCTGGCCAAGGACAATATATATATATATATATATATATATATATATATATATATATATATATATATATATATATATATATATATATATATATATATATGTCCACAAAGTAACAACAATTAGTTAGAAGTCTGCGGACAGAATTTACGCCTGGAAATGCTGCACATTTAATTGAAGTATTACACTGTGTGACACAAGTGGAGGAAATTATTTAAATCACTATTTTGGCCAAGTGCAAGGAACCTAAAATGTCTGCTATAGAACTGATCTATCTAGCCATGCAGATAGAGTAACAATAAAACACTGTGTTCAGAATTTTACTACAAATAACTGCAGACTATGTCATTTAATTCTGTAACCAATTGCGGTAATGATAGTGTATGTACATAAATGTTTGGTTTGAAGTCACCATTCTGATGACCTTTGGCTGGAGCTTGTATCATACTTTTGATTATTATTCTCCCAGCATATGTTACTGGTTGTGTCGGAAAAATAAAGCATGGTGATATAGATACAACTACAATATATGAATAATCTACCATTATTACTCCATAAATTATTATCACAATACATGTAAATGATCGCAGTACATGTAAGGATAAGTAAATTCTTTCTCATGTATTGTACATGTGTCACATCTGTAACCAGTGGGAGAACACAGATACATTGTGCATAAGCAGCTGATTTATTCATTATTTGAAAGTAGTTTTAAATGTCAAAGTATTGTTACAATATAATACCCCAATATTATATAATTTATTTGTTTGATCATTTGTACAATTTATGATTATTTTGCACTTCTCATTGACAACACGTGACTAGGAATAAACCACATAATTACAATGTATTTACTCCTTTATTTACAGTATGTATATATTTTAAGACATGCTGTTAATTTCGTTCAACTTTGCAATGAGTAAAATACAAGTGCTCACGTAACTAGAAAATATGTGTGATTAAATAGAAAATAATTCTAATAGATTTTACAGCTACCACCATGGAAAAAGTTGTTGAGAATGTACTGCCAAATTACTTTTCATATTAAGTTTGCATTACAATTGTATGTTTAATACTGATGGTTTCAGAAAGACTGTATGACTAAAATGTAAAAAAAAAAATGTCATCAAAAAAAAATTTAATTAATTAAACTTCATTGTTTCATAGCAAATTACCTTCACTTAACAGAAATTAAAGAGAAATGTCACATGCTTTTATACTGCAGCTATAACATTTATGAAGCTAGCAAACTATGTTGCTGTTAAACTCATCCAGAAGGTCACCTCATTCAAAAAATCATAAGACACTGTATAATATTATTTACCGAACAATTAAAATATTTAATACAGTTTTGTTACAAAGTCAGTAAGGGCACTGAGAATGACAATAATGACTTTATAATAAACAACCCAAGTGGTTCCATTTATTTATGCCAAAAATATATAAAGCAAGTAAACAAGCCCATTTACATTGCATCTGCTAATGGGGCATTTTGAATGTTATCCCCTTGAATTTGACCTTATAGTTTGAAAGTCAATATTTAGAGAATGACCAAGGTGTTGCCCCCCTTTGACTGTGAATGTTTCGCTTGCAGGATTAAAGAAATTTGTAAAGTTACCATCTGCTGTCGGAAATGTCAGCGCCGTTCAGGATCAAACATGAGAAGCGCTCAGTCTTGCATCCCTCTCAGCACCCACAGAATCCTAAAGTGCTTCTTTCAGGCCTGCCATAAAGGCCGCTTCAAGGTCAATGGACTTGCATTGTGCATAACAGAGCCTTTGAGGTGGTGACAAAGTTTGACGTTAGGAAGACAATCACCCAACCAAAGCATTTTAACAATAGATTTGCAGACATTTAGCACATGTGGTTTGCTTGTAAAGAAATGTTTAAAACTATCAGGACCATCTATTATTATAAAGTACTGGAGAAAAGAGACACACGTGCACCAAGAGGTCAAGATTCGTCTAGTTAGCATGGTCGAGTTAGTCCCTGCTGAACGATCCTGTGACTGGATCATGTGGCATTATTCTTTTTTTTAATGGCCATTCAAACATACAAATTATGACAAGTATTATTGGTCAGGCTTTAGTTTAATAAACTACACATTTGCTGCTTATTAATAGTTAGTAAGGTAGTTGTTAAGTTCAGGTATTGGGTACACATAATATGGTCATGCAGAAAATGTGCTTTATAAGTACTAATAAACAGCCAGCATGTTAATAATAAACATGCTAATAAGCAACTAGTTAATAGTGATAATTGGTCTGTCATGGTGTGCCTACTGTGAAGGAGCAAGGGGATGAAGGAGAATCATCACAGACTTTATTTAACACAGAGAAAACCACAGGTAGGACACGGGGATCGATGTTCAATATCGGACGGGAAACGAGGGGCAGAAAACACTTTAAATACACTGAAACTAATGGGACACACCTGGGAGCAATGGAACAAAACGGGGAACAAATGATAACACAATCAGGACAGGAATAGGAAGACCAAATAAGGAAATAAACATAACATGGTGCACGTGGGGGAAGGAAACACACACAGACACGGAACAGAGTCTGACATGGTCCCTGTACTAAAGTGTTACACTATTATTATTATTATCATTATTATTTGTATTATGTATATGAATCCAAAATATATACTGTTTTGTCGTTATGCATTTTATTATTTTAGCAAATAAATTTTTTTTGACATAACATAATGAAAAACACATTGCAAATTCTATGTTCTTCAAGAATAACATGGAGTAGAATATCTGTTTACATGGAACTGTTTTTGACACATAGCTACAGTATTTCAAGACATAGAACTACAAGCATGGAGCTTTTGTTGAAGTAATATTAGCTTAGCAAATGTGGCATGCCCTCAAAATGCCTCCAATGCACGAGCAATCTTTTTTTTTCTGATCCAAACAAGAACAGTAGAATGATTTGATCCATTGTGTTCAATGAACTTGTGTTCAGCCTCAGTGGTCGATGGTGTTAGAAAAGAATTATTGTTGTTAATTCAAAATAAGATATGTCAAACAGATGGCCAACTGCAGTGACATTTTAATTTTGCATTAAGACCGTTCTTATCCTCAAAAGCCCTTATTTCATGGCATCCTAAACACAAAGCTTGGTCTTTCATTACATGATATGAATGTCATCTGCAACTTTGTGTCGGGGTCAGCACATCCCTTCATTTTGTCTGAGGCAAAGGATCATATATCTATAAGTCAATATGCTTTATTTAAAAGATGAGTCAGATATGAGAACGGGATGTTTGGTGGATTAGGAGATGTGTCAGACTAATCCATGGATTTCAACTGACATTGGAAATATTAAGAATATGCTCTCAGTGGGGTGTGAGCCAGAGTCACATTCACATCCACAGTGAATACATGGAAGACAGACTGAGGTGGCAAACAATAGAACTGGGCCAACAACTGCTTGTGCATGAAATGAGAACTATGGACAATGGCCAGCATTATGTCCAAAAGCAGCATAATAGGCAGCATACAATTCTGGAGATTGATAAGCAGTGGGGGTAAATAAGGCCTGTGGTTCTCTCACCCACAGTGATATTGGGTGGTGAGGGGGCTAAAAAGGTCACAGAGACATCTGCATCAAAAATCTGTTTCCTTCCTCCAACCCCAGAGAGGTACGCCAGGACCGCTCATCTGCTTCTGTTTGTGACCGGTAACTACATGCCCTAGAAAAACAACATCCTGCTATGCCTGGTAATATTGTCCGGAGTTCAAAGGTGTTGTTCAAAGGAAGGGCTGTTCTGGGTCACTCAGCCTTGACCACGACCCCACCTGCCATTTGTTATTAAATGTATGTGACATGACAGTTCCACTCTGGAGTTCTGCTTGATGAGCCCATTATTACTGAAGGCCTTTACTTTCCATCTGCCAGGTTCTCCTGATGTGCTCTTCCTAAAGGTTCCTTCCATTTTGTTTGAGCACACAGATGGTCAGTACACAATCTTTATTGGGCATTTGTGATATTGTTTTGTTGGATTGTCAGTCAACTACTGAGTTTTATGTGGAAATTTGCTGTTTCATAGAGACATTGGTCTAGTTAACTAAGGATAAGTAAAATATCTATGCTGCTTCATAGTTAATATTCCTATTACAAATGTATTTTTGTTAATTTTTTTCCCATAGTGAAAAAAATATATACTAAAATGTATTTGAAATACATTTAATTAATTCTGAGTGTACTACTAATAAATGTACATATTTAAGTGCTTAATACAAATACCCTACAATTGTACGTTTGGTATACTAAACTGGTATACTTAAAATCTGCTAAATTGGAACAACTAATTTTGTGCTTAATGCACTTTAATTGTGCGGAAGTAGTGCAATTAAAGATATACTGAAGTATATTTGATTGAGCTAAAGTGGAACTGTTGCAAGTATACTTCAGGTACACTTTAAATATCTTACATTTGAAAACTGCTATTATTCAAAGATCATACAATTCTCATCAATAGTGACATTAATAAACATTTTAGGATTAATATTAAGAAATGTGCATTGTACACAGGTAGTACTCCAAATTAAGTTTAATTCGTCTTGAGCGATATGTCAGTAAATATGTTCATAGATTTGAACTAAACTTAGTATGAAATAAATGTATTTTAAATGTATTACTTTTTTACTTGGCTTAAAAAAATAAATCAATTAGAGAGATAATTAAATGTGCAAGATAAAGTATTGTTCAGGATACATATACAGGATAGTTCACCAAACTAGTTAAATTATGTTATCTTCTATATACCCTCATGTCAATTAAAATAAATTACTTTCTTTCTTCTGTGGTACATGAAGATATTTTGAGATTGTATTATTTATTTATTTTATTTATTCATTTTTTCCAATACAACATAAGTCGATGCTCACCAAAATTGTTTGGTTTCCAACATTTTTCCAAATATTGTATACCACCAAGGAAAGAATTGCAATGCAATTCTTCATTTTGGGGGGATGAACTATGCCTTTAATAGAGAGGAATCAGTTATATTTTGATATTTTTTGGAAACCTGAATTAAATTGTTTAGCCTTTTTGGTTTGGTTTTGACACATTGAAAATAAACTGCACATAAATCATAGCTGAAATATGATAATATTATGAGGGAGATGGACTGATTGCTTATTTAAGTGATTTAAAAAAAAGTGCTGAAACCATTATAAAATATTGTGAAATTGATTAAAATTAGTAATACATCACACATGAATGATTCCTTAAAATTCATATCATAAAAATGTGTTAAGTGGTGTGAGTTTGATGTTGAATTAAAATCTTTAATTGCATTTTCTCTCTCTCTCTCTCTCTTAAAACTACAGACTTTAATAGTGTGCCAACCACCGACAACCAAACATAGCAGAAATGCACAATAACACATATTTTTGACATGCAATGCATCTGTTTGTTCCGCCAGAGATATTCAACAAAGAGTGGAATAAGTGCCAGTCAATCCCATTCTTCTTTGTATTATCGGTGTATATATCGCTGTTGTCATAAGAAAATAATAATAATTAAATGTCGTTAATGTGTGATCTATGTTGTGTATCAACTAAGTATGATCTTGGAGGATAACGATTTATATCTCCTGCCGAGATTGGTATGGACGATCGATTACTTCTGTCTTTGGACTCGTTCAACTGCTGGGGGAGGGGGGCACGCTGCTCAAACAATACACAGACTCAGAAGGTGAAGCAGCAGCTCTGTGTCCTGTGTCTTTATTGACTTTAATATCTTCCCTCACCAGGTGGTGAGGGCGCTACATTACATGTCATTTTACTCAATGAGTCCCTCTTTGTGAAAACATGCCCTTGACGTGAAAGCTACAAATTTAATGATGGCAAAAAAAAAAACAGATCAGCATGATGGAATGTAAACATTTTAAAAGGGGATCACAAGGGAGAGGAGAATATTGAATGTTTTATGTCAGAATTCTCTTCCCTCAGGTATCAATTCATAATTGCTTTAGATAATAGGGATTCAATCATTTATGTTCCATTTAGGTCTTGGGAGAATTGTCGGGAAAGTACTATATGTCTTAATCTAATTAAGGTGTGAGTCAGACCGGGAGGTAGATGAGGGAAATCGAGGGAAAGGGGGAGAGTGGAAAAGAAAGCAGACACAGGCTGGTTAGAAAGATGACTTCTTGCTGTAACTGCTTTCTGTCGTAGGCTAATAATCCTGTTTACTTTGGTGAATTCTTGTAATTTACGTAATATCACAGTCAAACAAAAGGCATATCAGGAGCCTTTGTTTTAGTCTGATTTCGACTGAATGTGTTTTTGTTTGGTACAGAGATATAAGAACATGATTGAGTCGAATACTTTAGATGTAGTATATCAGTCTAAGGAGACTTTCCACCTTATGGCTTTCCAAGAGTGATCTCTCCACCATCAGACGACATACCATAAGTATTAGTTATGGCCTCTTACCATCCTATTGAGACGGACTGTCACCAAAACCCCATTTACATCCTGATGTATATGAAGCTTCGGTTTGTGATTACAGCAATTTCAGAAGGGAAATTACCTTGTAACAAAAGAGGACTGTGCTCTACTCTGATGATGTGGTAAAGAATGGCAGAACTTGGAAATCGATTGTGATTGACAGCATGCTTGAATACGTAATGTGGTGGCAGTGAAATCTCTGTATAGGATTCGAAGATGTTATTTATGTCTCGGAAAAGGTTTTGCTTTTCAGGGGACTGAGATTATTTTGAGAGAGAAATATGTATTTTTATTTATTTGTATTTTTACCTCCCACATTGGCCTTCAGTAACCTTGATTTGCCCATAGCTTAAAACTAAAAGCAGTTTGCGTTATCAAGTCTCAGCAGTGCACAATTCAGGTTTTGGACTGAGGGTATTGAGCGAATTTCTTGAGTTTAAAACTTTGCAATTTCTAGTTTGTGTGTGTAGAATGCAATGTTTCTTTATTTGTGGAGTGGTGTACCACTAGATTAGTCCAATGTACATTATCACGCACTGACAGATTGAGGTCACAGAACAAAATAGTCGCACCATAGGAGGTTAACGCAGTTTTTCTTCTGTCCTCAGACATGTTCAATAACCAGTGTGATTTCATTAGTAATCATAGGGTTGTGTTTGTAAAGTGTGGTTCACATACATGCATTTTATTTGTATAGACTCTGAAGATTCTTTAGAGCCATACAAAGTATTTTAGGTTCATAGAATATTGAATTCATAAAACCAGTAGGTTGGTTTTATTGCATTGATATCTATCTATCTATCTATCTATCTATCTATCTATCTATCTATCTATCTATCTATCTATCTATCTATCTATCTATCTATC
>NW_015505315.1:2752715-2758213 GCF_001515645.1 Sinocyclocheilus grahami | reverse complement strand
CTATCTATCTCTCTATCTCTCTCTCTCTCTCTCTCTCTCTCTCTCTCTCTCTCTCTCTATATATATATATATATATATATATATACTGTATATATATATATATCCATCTATCCATCTATTCATCCATCCATCCATCCATCATGCTGAACCTTCCACAATTTGAATGGTTTTACATGAGACTCTTCTTATCCTGAAGGTTTTGCAGAGTAATTGATTAAAACTTTTGGTAACACTTTATTTTATGGTCTCCTAACTAGTTGCTTATTAGCATGCATTTTATTAGAATATTAGCCATTTTTTAGTACTAATGAAGAACATATTATTATATTATATATACTTATTCTACATGACCTTATTCTACATCCCTAATCCTACCCAATACCTAAACCTAACAACTACCTCACTAACTATTAATAAGCAGCAAATTAGGAATTTATTGAGGCAAACGTCGTAGTTAATAGTGAATAAGTGTTCCCTATTCTAAAGTGTTCCCAAACTTTCTGATAAAGCTCAAATGGTTAAAAAGCATTTTCATAAAACACTTTTAATCTGATAATTTAAATATGTATCTTTCAAATGTCCTGTTTAATGGGTACAGCTACACACAGATCATTATTGTACTCTATCAGTTGTGCTGTGGCTTTACAAATGAAGAGTTTGGTTGGACTTTGCACTTGCACTTTGTGTCTTTGATAAGCAACCAAAAGCCTTTAGTGCAAATGGCAAAACTGTGTTTTCTTATATTCTCTTCAATCTCTGTAGCACCTCTGGGACACTTGGCTAAAGAAATGATGTAACAGGCTAGGCAAAGATTTGAAGCTATATATAAAGTGCCTAAAAAGAGGAACAGAGAGTACTTCTTTACACTTTGATTTACACATCTTTTGTATTTGCTGTGAATGGAAACTCACCCGTCCTTACTTAATCTTGCCTGTTCATGTCATAAAGGATTTAAGCACAGTATTCTAACACAAACAAAACAATTGATACGTAAATATTCTGGACTGAATATGGGCATGGTAAACTGAAGGGTGCTCAAGAGGTTGTGAGAGAATAAGGGATTGAGATGACAATTATGTGCTCAAAAAAGAAAAATAATTACTACAACTAAATAAAACTTGAACTACAAAACTCTCCAGATAAAAGGATGTTGAATAGTAGTTGTTGAGGGTCATTTTCTGCGTATGCGGGCTATGGGAAAGCCTTGATGGAACTCACAGTAGTAGAATTCATAAGAGCAAAGAGGAACGCTGGTGTCTGCAGTGCAGTGGCTGCTCTCAGCATGTACATCATACCTCCTCTTTCTGACAGCACCATTACTGCCTCACCGATTTGAGGATAATGACTTTCTAAATGCTGGGCTCTTTATCCCTTTATCACACACCTTACTAAATATGGAGTTTCTTCTTGTTCTTTCTAGTCCATTTTCATTTATTTACTGTCATGACTAAATGTTTGTTGCATTTGTATTCCACATGACATGACACAGGTAAATTGTGCAAATGATGCTTAAATGGAAACTAACAGTAAAAATAAAATGTCTTGATTAATTTTGATTCATAGTTTGCAAACATTTTTTTTTGTTAGGTTAATGGAAAATGTTGCACGATTCATTTACTTTTTATTTAGAATTTAGTTCTTAAATTGTAAAAATCCATAGTTTTGCTGTTGCTCTTTATATTTGAAGGAATATATGATAAACAAAAGTCTAAAACACATCAGTTCAGCACATAAAAGGCAGGTGAAAAGTAACAAAGAAATCATGAGGGCATGGAAATTAAATAAATAAAAAACAAGACTGCAATGTGAAAGAAAGAAAGAAAGAAAGACAGAAAAATAATTTTAATTGTTGTGGTTTTGTCGTTGTTGTGACATTGCAGACTACGGCCAGATTGTTCTCCAGCTCTGACTGGACGTCCTATGATCCCCATGGAGCAGTGCCTCGCTGTTGTGGTGCTGAAATATTTATAAATTTAATGTTTATCTTTCTCTATAAATTTATCTTTCCAGGAAATGCCTTGAGTCTGCCCCAAGGATGCTGGTTACTGTTTGTTGAGGCTTTTTCACCATTTGCTGTTGTTTGCACCCAATTATTATAATATATATATATATATATATATATATATATATATATATATATATATATATATATATATATACTTATTTGTTCACTAATATTGCATTTTGTGCACTAAAAGTGCACATTTGACATGTGGTATTTGGGGCCACATCCAGAGCCGGCGCCAGCTCAGCACTGATGAAGGGATGGCTGAGGTGACGAAAGGGTGCGATGACATAGCACAAAGTAAAAGTAAAACAACAACAACAAAAAAACATGTGTGGTCCATTCAAGTATTTGTCGAACCGTAAACAAACCTGCCCGCTACTTCTACAACTATTAGAATACAGGATTCACACAGATCGTGTTTTGGGTGGGAGACAGGTCAGTGGAAGTTTTTTTTTGAAAGGTCTAGAGACATGTTTTAGAAGCTGAATTTCTTTGAACTTGAGCGCCGTATTTTATAATGATGCATTATGAATGAGAATTCTTCGCAAGAAGCTGCTATAAATACTTGAGATGAAAGCGCAGCATTCAAGGTGTCGAGTAGCGCATTTTATTGAAATACAATGGAAAAGTACAGCAGTGGAATGAAAAAATGTGTTCTGAGTGAATGACCCTACTGAAAGCTACTTAGCAAACACAGATGGCAGAGTATTGAATAAAACAAAATCGCATAGCCACCAAATTCAAAAATCTTACATCCAGGAAATAAATATGTCATCATATTAGGCAGCAGTTTTACGACAAATACAGACAAGTGATACCACTACAACCACCAGAAATACTTAATTGTGTCCACTTTACAATGAAACACAAGCTCATTGCGAACAATCCCCTGACATAATACATTCATTGCGACCCATTTAACAGATGCATCATTTTAAGTTTGAACAACTTGAACAGCAACAAACAATAACAATACAGCAAAATAATTAGGCTAACTAACTACGATCATCTAGCCCTCTATTATACATAAAAAAATTATTTCATCATAGCTTACTCAGTAGTGCTGCATTCTTAGTTGCACCGCTTGTGCGAGAATTTGTATCAGAGATGTAACAATAAAAATCTGAATTTGTGAAACAGACTGTCCTAAATTGTTGCTATAGTAGCACCATATTAATGCTAGAAAGCCTATGCATTTGGCAACTATATATTTTAAATAAACCATTATATTTCATAATTAAAATATATTTTCACACTCATCTTGGGTGAGTTCAGGGATGTGGCCAGGGCTCCCTCACGCCCCACCGTGGCGCCAGCCCTGGCCACATCCCTGAACAGTCTGTGTCTCTGGTGATCATCCCCGGCCTTCTTGTTCAATTCTATTAACATTATTTATTTGTCTAGTGTTACATATTTTAATCAATTAAGGGTAGTTATTGTGGTTTGTAATTTGTTTTACTACCTTGATTATTGCACATGATCTACTGTGACACCCCCTGGCTAGTATTTCAAAAATACTGAAGCTTTTAATAAATGTTACACATTATAATTTGCATGTCATTTTCTGGGCATCCTTTATAAAACCTGTCTCTGTTTGACTTTTTAGGGATAGTTGTCCCAAAAAAAAAAAAAAAAAAAATCCTCACCCTCCAGTTGTTCCAAACCTGCAAGAATATCTTTATTCTGTTGAACACAAAATAAGATATTTTTGAAGAATGTTCAAACTCTTAATGGTAGCCGCTGACTCTGTTATCCATAATGGAAGATGTTTGAAATAACCAGGAGCTGGCCTCCTGGCCAAACTGAGCAACTGATGGAGAAGGGTCTTGGTTAGACTGGTGAACAAGAAGCTGATGGTCACTCTAGTTGAGCTCCATGATTATATATGCAGATGGGAGAAATCTACAGAAGGACAAACATCACTGCAACACTCCACCGATCTGTGCTTTATGGCGGTGTGGCAAGACTCAATCCTCTCTTCAGTTAAGACACATTAAAACACACTTGGAATTTGAAAAAAAGGACCTAAAGGACCCTCAGACTGTGAGAAACGATATTATCTGGTCTGATGAACCTCAATTCCAAGCATCATGTATGAAGGAAACCAGGCAATGCTCATCACCTGCAGAGTGCCATCCCAAAAGTAAAGTGTGCTGGTAGCAGCCTCATGCTGTGGGGGTGTTTTCCAGCGGCAGGTACTGAGGAACTCGTCAGAGTAGAAGAAAAGCTCAGTGCACCAAAATATAGATATAGCCTTAATGAAAACCCAGTCCAGAGCATTCAGAACCCCAGACTGGGCACAATGTTCACCTTCCAACAGGACAATGACCCTAAGCACACAGCAAGAGTGGCTTATAGACAACTATGTGAATGTCCTTGAGTGGCCCAGCCAGAGCCTGAGCTTGAACCCAATCAAATATTTCTGGAGAAACCTGAAAATGAGGTGAGGTGAAGAATGGCAGATAACTGCAAAATGCTGATGAGAAAAGCTTGTCGCATCAAACAAAAAAGACTTGTGACTGTAAAGGTGCTTCAGCTAAATATTTAGTTAATACTTATGCAATGTACTTATTTCAGTTTTTTTATTTTTAATACATTAACGAAGTTGTAACAATTCTGTTTTTGCTTTGTCAGTATGGTGTATGGAGTGTAGATTGATGTGGAAAAAAAGTAACATAACAAAACGTGAAAAAAAAATAAGGGGTATGAATACTTTCGCAAGGCACTCGATATGAAGAGTTTTGTTCCAAAATGCGATAAACACTTTTTTTTTTTCTTTTTTTTTTGAGTTTCCGCCAAAATCAGTATTGTATCTGGTCGGTATTGAAAAGACAATTTTTAATTTAACGCAAAATGCGATATCCGCTGAGTTGTTCTGTCATGTTTTCTCCCTTTCTTTCTATACCGCGACAAACGCCAGTCTCCCTTCTCTGCAGAATGCGATATATGCACTCAACCAATCACAGCGCACCATTCCACGCATTGTAGACAGTAATGGCGGCGCTTTGAACACACCCAGCATCCTAGTTTTCCTCATCTATTTTGTACTTCGTGATCAACAAACAAACTTAGGGCTGCACAATAAATCGCATGTGATTGTCATGCATATCTCGTCAGTAAAGCCGGCTCTGTGATTAATAGTAAATCTCCATCACGTGCTTTCAGATGGAGCGGCATTTAATACACAGAGCCGTAGATCACTGCTATATCACGCTCATAATCGCAGATGAGTCGCATTCGATTATGAACGCGATATTGCATAGCTTGTCAGTGTAAGTGTTTTTATTTATGCCATTAATGTTTTTGTTAATACAGCATATAGCACTAGTCAACAAAATGATTGTAACATGGCAAAGATGAATGCACTTTTGGAAGTTGAATGTAAGGGAAATGCCATTTTGGAATTTCTGTGGTTTAATGTGATATTGTTGTTCATGTATGTTCATGATGAAATTTTCTTTTATTGTTGTAATTAATTTATAGCATTAAC
>NW_015505315.1:2738914-2752687 GCF_001515645.1 Sinocyclocheilus grahami | reverse complement strand
AATAGTAAATCTCCATCACGTGCTTTCAGATGGAGCGGCATTTAATACACAGAGCCGTAGATCACTGCTATATCACGCTCATAATCGCAGATGAGTCGCATTCGATTATGAACGCGATATTGCATAGCTTGTCAGTGTAAGTGTTTTTATTTATGCCATTAATGTTTTTGTTAATACAGCATATAGCACTAGTCAACAAAATGATTGTAACATGGCAAAGATGAATGCACTTTTGGAAGTTGAATGTAAGGGAAATGCCATTTTGGAATTTCTGTGGTTTAATGTGATATTGTTGTTCATGTATGTTCATGATGAAATTTTCTTTTATTGTTGTAATTAATTTATAGCATTAACGAGATGACCCACTGAATTCATTTTGGGAGCGATGACTGATTGCATGTATTTTTAGTCCAGTGCCTGTAGGCTATATAAGATTAGTACTGACCAAGTTCAGAGGCTGTCATATTCAGATCAACTTACTATGTTGTTGTTTTTTCAACAGTTTCAATATGAAAAATTACTTTTATATTGATTCAATGGTTTTCATCTTGCCACTTTCTTGGTAAAGAAAGCACATTTTTACTCAAATTAATCAAAATGGATTTATAGCGTTTTGGAACCAAACTCTTCATATATATACATACACATTTTTATTTTATTTCTTTTTTTCAGTGGCTGCTGTCAGGTTACTGTTAGGTAAGCAGCATTCTTCAGAATATCTTATTTTGTGCTCAACTGAAGAAAGGAACTCAAACAGGTCATACACACCTTGAGGGTGAGTAAATGATGACAGAATTTTCATTTTTGGGTCAGCTATCCCTTTAACTAGTGCACACAGATGCAATGACATACAAAGACCACTATATGCACATTTTTTTTATTTTCTGTGCTTTATTATATAAATGTCAAAATGTATATTGTGCAGCATGTTCTGCTCACTATAGCTTAATTTAGGGAATTGTAATTTAGCTCAAAGGCTTTTAAACATCTCAGATACTCAAGAAAAGTTTTTTTTTTTTTTTTGGCACATATGTGTATCTCCCTCTAGCCAAACCCTGGGGTGCAGCAAATTTAAATTTTGAATGCTAACACCAAAACATGCACAGCCATATGTTATCCATGTGAGAAAAGCATATTAAAAAGCTCAACACGCACACCAGAATTTGTGCATTTTTAGCTCTTATAAGTATCTGTTAAACATTTTACATGCACATATGGATACTTGTACCCATCTATACACAAAGACACACAAGAAGTGGGTCACACCAAAAAAATAAAAGCAACTGGATATGAATGGTGGCATCTAAAAATATCTAAAAGTACTTACATAAATCCTTTTTTTCTGATTGTTAAATGGGTAAAATATTTTTCTTTAGGATAGGGTGCGTTTTTTTGGCAACTGTTCTCTTCTGAGTAGCCTAAAATTGTTCCGCATTCCAAGTACTTTTCCTCATAATCTTATGGTTCACACAGTGATTGAGTGCTTCCCTGAGCTCTAGTACTGAGACACAATCAACTTAAAGTGGGCTCAGATGAACCCAGAAGACCTAGAGCAGACATGTGATGATAACCTGACATGAGTGGGAGGCTGTCATTTGTTTTAACTCAAGTAGCATTAAGTAGTTTTGGTTATGTCATTATTTTTTTATTTTCCGTGAAGACACAACAACAAGGATTATTTCATTATAAACAGTAAACCCTTTGGGTTATGGCTGGGGTTTGATGTCAGATCTGATGTTCATGCTCTGATATACCAGTCATAAAACATGAAGACAAGAAAATGCACTACTTGTCAGAGAAATGTTAATTTGGTTTCGACACCGAGAATTCTTGCTCGATGCGGTGCTCAACTTGTTAAGATCCTTGAAAACATAAAGGCTGAATATTGTCGAAAGAGAAATGCCAGTGTACTTTCCAAAAGAGTTAACTAGTATTTTGTGGAAAGGAGTCTTCTGCTATAACAAAACCCTTTAATCAAGTGACAGACAATAGAGCACATGTCAATGAATGAGTCCACAACCTGTTTAATTGGTTTCTCCAACTGTAAGGAGCTGAATATGTGCAGATTCCTTTCTTTTTCTTCTGTCAGTTGTCGAGAAATAAGGGATAATTTACATTTGGTCTCTGAATAAAAATAAACAAATAAACTGCACTATTGTTGTCCTGCTGAAAACAATAATTAATATAAATGGTATATTCACTCATTAATAAGCAATTTAATACTGCAAATGCTTTGAAACCAAAACTAAAAATAATCTTTAGTTGTAATTACTACCTGTTTAAAATGAGAAAAGAGACTGCCTACATCCAGTACTATAGTTTTACATTTACAATTACATTTAGTCATTTAGCAGATCCTTTTATCCAAAGCGACTTACAGATGAGGAAGCAATCATAATCAACAAAAGAGCAATGAAATGCAAGTGCTAAAGCAAGTCTCAGTTAGAGTAACGCAGCACACATCGCAAGTTTTTTTTTTATTATTATATAATAAAAAGAATAGAGCAAGCTAGTGTTAGAGGCCTTTTTTGCTTTTGTTAATTGTATAATAAATAAAAAGAAAACAAATAGATAGAATATAAAAAGATTAGAAAAGCTAGAGTTAGTTTTTTTTAAGCAGTTAATGAATGAATAGGGTGCAAGTCTAAAGGGACAAGTTTTTTTTTTTTAAGAATAGAATTATAATAGAGTGTGCTAGATTTAGAGGGTAAAATAAAGATGGAAGAGTTTTTAGCCGATTCTTGAAGATGGCTAAGGACTCAGCTGCTCGGATTGACTTGGGCAGGTCATTCCACCAGGAGGGAACATTTAATTTAAAAGTCCGTAAAAGTGATTTTGTGCATCTGTGTGTTTTAATAATCTTTCATCATCATCTGCTACACAGATAAAATAGTAAGTCAAAGTAACTACTGCAAAATATATTTTGCTAGAATATTTGTATTTAAATAACTGATATTTAAATTTAAATCTACAAAAATGTATTTATTCCATAATGTATTTAAAAGAGACTTTATAAACAAGCAATTTGCTATTTAGAAAGAGTTGACATTTTCCAGTAAAGATGAGGTTAAATGTGATGCTGCAATTATGGGAATGTACATACATCACTGTTTTTTTTTTGTTTGTTTTTTTTCACAAACCCTAAGATAGAATGTAAGAAAGATTAAAAAAAAAAAAATCTGATAATGTCCTAACAGAAAATGACCGCACCTTTTCAGTTAAGTTTATGGACATTTTATTCAACTCTAAAGCAAAACACAATATATAATTTAAATTATGTAATTTGTAGCGTCTGGACCAATCCAACACACTATATATTCTCTTTTTATATAACAAATACTCTGTAACCTCAGTTAACAAGCCATAAGAGGACCCATGAACCCTTCCCCCCGGAATGCGTAACACCCCAGGAAGTCGAACAGGCCTCTTTGTTGAAGCGTGTATATTATATGCTGATACCTATGCAACATATTGATGTTCTAAGAATCTTTACTAATTTGTGCATTCACGCCCAAGCAAATTACATATGTAAAATACCATGCTTAGAGAACAAAGGGTCGAACCCTCCAGCAATTGCCACCTCCCGCTCGGAAATTCCATTTTGCTCATTGGAGAAGCCCATCTTGAGAGGCGTGAATCTCTGCAGGCTTTAAAAGGCCACACTCCATGTGACCCGCCCTGTTCGGTGGTTCAGTGAGATGCTAAGATGAAGATGTGAGAAATGCTCCAGGATACCAAAGCTCGTGCCAGGCTCGGGCCTAGTCCTTTTCATTCATCAAGTGATTCTGACTCAAACTAGCTCTTTTTCATCAACCAACTTCAGCAAGATCTTGGGGCCTTAAGATTGCATCAGGAATCTCTTTCAGACAGCCGAGACTCGCAAGTATCAAACTTAGTCGTTTTAATTGATGCATTAAGTATCAGTTACACCTTTTTACAAGGTTTGTTTGAACTAAGAATCTGACGTTTTCCCTCAGGTTTTAGATCTGTTGAATATGCAAAGTGTTTCATAAAATTCATTCTTTATGCCTCTTTCTATGCTGAGTTAAACTTTAACCCTTTCCTATACCAACTGTATGTGTGTGTGTGTGTGTGTGTATGTGTATGTTAGACCGGCTTAATGTGTTTATGTAGTATGTTTGACTAGTTTAAGTGTTTATGTAGTTAATAAAATCTTACTTGTATCACACTTGACGTGTTCATTGTTTGCTCATAACCGGAGTCACTAATCATGCAGATTTACGTTACAAGCTTGTAGAATTGTACAGTAAGAAAGTTATTTCCCTTAACCAGGAAATTAACGTTCTTGGAATTGACAAGACAGTTGACCCTGAGAGGTCAGCTAAATATCTACAGCGGATCTAAAATATGAATAGTTAATTATAACTAGTTATGGTTAATTATTCATATTTCCCCATGAGCTGATTCGCTACAAATTGTTTACACAGGGTAAAATTATTGTGAAGAATGAACGAAAAATTTCTTCATATTAACAAGGTACATTGGGCTGTGTTTAAGTAACCTTTCTTAAAATGTAGAGCTATCTGACATATATGTACAAAAATATATTAATACCCAAGGTATAATAACCAGCTTGGACTCACCTCACTGAATTGTATGTTTCTCATTATCATAATGACCTTTTGATGTCAAGTTGTGGCTATATTAATGTCTTAACCAACAACTATTTATTTATGTTTTGTGCCATAGAGTGAAGAATTAGCAGTCAGAATATGTGAAGCACCAGGTAAACATTTGTTTGTTGTGAATGCTGCTATCAAGGCAAAGCGTGGCTAGTTTGGGGAACCTTATTAATTTATTATCTTAATTAAAAGTTGTGATTTATTTAACATGATGTAAGAATTCCTATAATTAAATTTGTGCTATTTCATTTGAGTGTGGACATTTGTAATACTAAATCATAACACTAAAGAATGAGCAAGTGTGTCCAAATGTTTAACTGGTATTGGATTAGTATTTTTTTTTTCTGGGTTTTCGAGGAAGTCGTGGCCTAATGTTTAGAGAGTCGGACTCGTAACCCAAAGGTTGCGGGTTCGAGTCTCATACCGGCAGGGATTGTAGGTGGGGGGAGTGAATGTACAGCGCTCTCTCCCACCTTCAATACCACGACTGAGGTGCCCTTGAGCAAGGCACCGAACCCCCAACTGCTCCCTGGGCGCCGCAGCATAAATGGTGCGCCACAATGGCTGCCCACTGCTCCGGGTGTGTGTTCACGGTGTGTGTGTGTGTGTGTGTGTTCACTGCTGTGTGTGTGTGTGCACTTTGGATGGGATAAATGCAGAGCACTAATTCCGAGTAGGGGTCACCATATTAGGCCACATGTCATGTCACTTAAATATGTACATTTTAGCTATTTAATTGTGCTTGCGTGCTTTATTTATTAATGTATTTACTTATTTATTTTTGTATTTATTTATTTAAAGAGACAGGGCTTATTTATTTTGGTTGTCAGACAAGAGGTTGGCTGGACGCAAGCAACAGGTAAGATTTCCCCTTAGTGTTCATTAGAGTGGTATAGCAGGAAGAGAAAGAGGCTGGCTAGGCCCTTTCATTTGGGCCTTTCGTCTGATTGCCAGCCCTCACTTCCCATCTGGGTGCAGAACCTTTCCACTCTGATTAATGAAGCAGCAACACAAGCCTTTTTTTTATTATTTTTATACTGTGTCGGCTATTTCCTTCTGAAAAGTTCAATTATACACATACAAAGCAATCCATCATTTAAATGAAACTGACTGCAAAGGTAAATAAAAAATGTCAATTTAAATTAAGAAAGTTCACAATTTATTTAAAGAAAAATTGCCTGGCATCAACACGTTTACTTAAAACAAAGAGGTTTTATGCACAATCAGCTGTGAAACCTAGGAACCCAAAAATCCCCAGCCACTTGAAATATAAGCTAGGTTATTAATACCAATCGAATGTTTTACAACCAGAATACTGTAATATTTTAGTCAATAAACCTTACTCTGCTCATCGAAAATAACTATCTTGTATCTGTATAGAACGCTTTGTGAATTTGCAATAATATAGATGTTAAAATTTCAGTCCCCCTCATTTTCACCTGGTCATCAAGTTTCAGATTCAGACCCCGTATTTCAGTAATGAGCTTTCATTGCTGTATGCAGGAGAGGGGGACAGTGCTCACAGGCAGATAATACACGGAAGTGTCTCATCTTCTGTCTACAACCTGTAATAATTATCTGAGAACCACAGGGGAAATAACCCGGACTAAAGACAGAATATTTCCTCAGCAGGGCTTAATATAAATATAATATAATTATAAGATTAATATAAGGGCTAGGAGGGGCTGAAGCCCCGGGGTCCAAACATGCGGGGGTGCCCACAGCTGGCTGCACTGTCTTGAGCTGAATTCATTTAGGACCTTCACTGACAAGTGATGAGTTGATTAGTTTATACATGGTTATTCTCTATCGAACACGTCACAAATAGATGATTGGAGAAACTGTCTGATTCTTAACTGAAGGTCCAAAGAAAAAAGTTTGGCTAATGACAGTTCCTGACATTGCTCCAGTTTTGTTTTTAGAAAACGTTTTAGCAATGGAGAAAGAAAATGTAATTGTGATTGTCTGCTATCAATGCCTCAGTGGGTGGTGTACTTTTCTAGACTGTCTTTGATTAAAAAATTAATCCTCTATAGCATGGGTGATTGAGCCACCCTAAACAAATGATACATACACAGCTATGGAATTCACCTATATTACAGACTCGAAAGAAGGCCATCTAACTTCAAATAGGTACACTGGACAAAAATGTTGTAGCACTTACTTTGAAACAAATTTCTGTCAGAAATTGCTGAAATTACATTTCACAGTTTATTACAAAGAAATGGTAAGTAACACATTGAGATATCACTTTAGAATACTGTTCCAGCGTTAATGAACATAGTAGCTACTATTAACTAACAAAAAACTTCAATTAACAAATTAGCAAGTAATAGTACTCAGCTGAATGCGTTAGTTAACTGTTAGCCAATCAGTAACTACTATTTTTGCATACCTCCCAGATACCTCCCAGAGAACTATTCACTAATATTCACTTCTATAAATGATCCACAGTCAGTAACCAGTTATGTGAGACTGATCAAATTTGCTAATTATTAATATATTATTATCTATTAATTATGTAAGTGGTTAAATGTTAATTAAAGTAGTGGATAAAATCTAAATGAAAATACATAATAATAATAATACTAATAATAATTTATCATGCACTAGTCATTGATTAGTTTCACATTAATTATGAAACTGTATGTAGTTTCTTAGTAGTTTTCTGGGAGGCATGACACTGATTAGCTAATAGTGAACTACTTAATTCAACTAAATGCTACTTGCTAATTCCTTAATCAGAGTTTCTTGTTACTTATTGGTTGTTACTAGGATGTTAATGTTGCATTACTCATTTGTTTCTGTGTAGTTATTAATGAATGAAGGAACGGTATTTTAAAGTGTTACCCACACTGAATTTTGAAGGGAACAGATTTTCTTGTAAAACCTACTACAAAAATCATTGTTTTATTTCCAACTTCTTCTTTTTTTTTTTTTTTTTTTTTACAGTGTACAGATATTGCTGCTGTGCCAGAAAGCAGGCTTGTCACACATTTATTTTTTGTGAGGGGGCATACAGACAGACAGAGGCATGAATGTGCACACACACACACACACACATGCACATACACTATACGTAGAGATGGAGAGAAGCATCTTTTTTATTAGCCTCCAAAATGCATCCCTTATTGTTTCAAGGTTATTAGACATCTAAGCTGTAATGCTCAATGGGAGTTGGTGGTCATCATTGATACAATTTAAAACCACTGACTATAAAACCATTGGCTAAATTTAATTGACTGTAAGTATAAAATGTGATACATTATGAGTTTATTACACAATACTTAAATATATAAATATATAAGGCGACTTAAAGCATAGAGAAAATATTCTATTGTATTATGTAATTTGCAATGCTTTATGTAAGTCAATGTTGTGGCGCTTTTTATTTCCATGGTAACAGGGTCTTCTGTGATTGATGGATCTCACATGTCCCCCTTCAGCTCGAATGAGCATGACACTGACAAAAAGCTCATTGAAATATGTCTGAACCCAAAAAAATAATGTGTATGACACATAAAGAGCCACTGTGGTCACATATATGCAATTCAGCTTGCACCACATCCTGATCCTCTTTCCTGTCTCTCTCAGCTGTCCTATAAATTAAACGTTGAGCGATAGAAAATACGGTTTGTACAGTATAAAAACCATTACGCATATGGAATGTTCCCACAATTCACAAAAACAAACCTGCGTGTGTGTGTGCTTTTTTCCAGTTTTCTTACAGGTGTGCCAGTGTGTCCAAGGTCTAGTTCTTGTTTTGTCTAGGTGTGTCCATGATATGCACATAACGAAAGAAAATTGCACAAAGGCAGTCTTACACAAGGATAGTCAAAAAGTTAAACTTAAGAAATGAGAAAATAAAAACACTCATCTAATAAGCTTAATGAACACTAACAATCAATTTCTAAACCACAAATTTTGCTTTAATTAAATTACTTTAATCATTCTACTTGCCTTGTAGATTTGTTGATTTGTTTTTCTCGATTTATGGTTTGTTTGATTGTATCTATACTTTGTCGTTGGTTCTGAGCTCTGCATGCTGTGCTTTCCCCTCTTTGCGTTCTTGTGGTATATTGCACTTAGTCCGGTGAGCAAGTGTGAGTCTGGCACATCACTGGTGGTCCACATTATCTCTATGTGTGACGCTCTAAGTCATCTGAGAACTTCAGTGGGGTTGTACTGTAAATCTACCATGTGGACGGTAAAAATGAAGTGAGCCAGGACAGATCCCTGGGGTACCCTAGTGCTGCTTAGCATCATCTCAACCATGGAGACTTCATAAATACCGCCTGTCAGTAAGACAGTCCATGTTCCTGGAGACTGTGTGACAAATGCTTGCACTGCCCAGAGTTTGCAAAATAAAGTGAATATGACCAGAAATGGTTGAAAATATATCACTATTAACTTTCCATATGCATTTACCTGGCTTACACAAAGATATTCAACATACTATAGATCAAATGGCTGAATCTAGTTGTTCTAAGACATGTTCTGGATGTGGCTTTTTAGTGACACTTGGAGTGAAGTGTGAGTATGTGCAAATGGCCCCAAGCTTTACTGTTTTTAAATAGAATAAACCAATTACAAAGCTATCAGACAAAATAAGCCTTAGGGGGCAAAGGTAATGCAGAATTGTGACATCCCATTGCTACATAGAGAATGTAACATGACCTATGCTGATATTTTTATATTGTTTTACTCAGATTGAATGTCAAATGTGAACGTTTGTGTTTTTGTAGTGTGACAGAAACATTTTTCAAATTGTTATTGCTGATTACTTGTAACCTGTTATCTCAGCGAATGTCCAACATTGTCAAAACAGCGATTCCTATTACGGCGTAATATCCTGCAGTGACAAATCAAATCTTATAACCTGACCATTAATCATAATCTGCTGGACACGGAATGAGCGCAGATTGTTTTGCCCTGTGAAATGGTAAACAATCATTTGGTTTCATTCACAGACAGGGGTTTGTGCGATTCTTTTAGCTCAACCAGCAGAACATGACCATCTGTGGAGAGTAATCAAGGGAAATTGTGAACTGGCTAACCACTGTGCAGGATTTATAACTTATGAAATTAGCTTTAGATTTACCATGAAAGATCTGTTCATTAAAAATGCATTAAATGTGAACAGGATCAGTTGATGCTAAATGGAATAGCCCAAAAGTCATTAATTTGAGCTTTCCCTCTTTCTCTCTTAGACAGCAGTCAGGCTGTTGCTTCGATATACTGTATATATGTCGAGTAAGAGAGGATGACACTAGCCGTTGAGACACATGTGGGAGACAAAGACAAAACTAAAGTCCGCATTCTAATTCCTTTAAAGACAAATGTGTCTTTGCCACTGGGCTGAACATGCAGTCAGATCATAATTGCCTCCTATGAGAAACAAAAGGGGGAACTTACCAGCCTGAAAAGCCACATCTTCCCATGGGTTGAATGCAAATCTTATTTTTACATATATTAGTTTTTTTTTTTATTCGCTATGGTGCTATTTTCACAAGCAACTGTTACATTTTCAAAACCTTATTACTAATATCACAACAGATCATCAAACTTTTTTTTTCAAATAGTTCAGTATATTTTCAATTGCCTTAGTACAATACACACAATCCCAAAGTAGCCCTTTCACTACAAAAAAATAATTGTTTCATCTTTATAAATGTGTCATTCACAGTAACTGCCTTTCATAAAGCTCTTACTATTAAACTTTTATTTTGCATGTCTCGTCATTCAGTTTAATCCATTTGTCTATTATCTAATCTAACACATCTTAATGGTTAATCAGGGAATCATTTGGTGCATCTATATATATATATCTATAGATATAGATTCAATAGATATAGTTTGTAAAGAACTATATCTATTGAATCTATATCTATAGATATATATATATATATATAGATATAGATATAGATTCAATAGATATAGTTTGTAAAGAACTTGTTTGCAGTTCATGGATAACCAAGTGTAATTAATTATTGTTTGTACTATATGTGATTCATCTTAGATGATAACCACTATTTTGTGTGTGTGTGTGGTTCAGGTTATGTTATGGGGACAAAAAGTCCCCACAAAGATAGTAATATCTGAAATCCTTGTCCTTGTGGGAGACTTTTTTTCTATGAGAAAAAAACATAAATCGTTACATTTATATAGCGCTTGTCTGGGTACTCAAAGCACTATACTGGGGTGTTAGGACCCACACAGACTGCAGGGTGAGCACCCTCTGCTGGTCTCACAAACACCTCTTCCAGCAGCAACCTAGTTTCCCCTTCAGGAACTCGAGCTGCATCGGAAACGCTTTGGGAACACCCCCAGCGTGGCCATGCTCTGAATCACATATGAAATCAGTCCAATAGATGGGCGAGACATCATGGGCGGGTGACGTTGGGACCAGGAAGCTATAAAAGCATGTGCGGTGGAACCGGCATCAGCTTTTTGTCATTCAGCAAGCACCCTGTGTGGGTGTCAGTCTTATTTATCAGTCTTGTTTGTGAGTCTTTATTTAGTGTTGTTTGTCCACTTTTAAGCTCCATTATGCCTAGCTTCAGCAAAAAGAAGCATTTGGGCGAGAGCAGACAGCAATCAGGCTGTGTGTTCATCCCTGCCCGCACTATATTTCGGGTGGGGACACACACAGTCTGTGTGTTGTCTGCTTGGGATTGAAGCACGCAGAGTCAGCTCTCGAGGGAGCTGACTGCCCGCATGGCGAGCATTTGTTACTGCCTTGCTTCGCTCTTGGGAAGGTTCTCTTTGAGGAGGGAGCCTTCACCTGCGTTTCTCACGGCGCCAGCCACGCTTTCGCCAAGGCGGAGCATCAGCTGTGCTCGTGGGGTTCGCATATGGATCTGGTGGAGTGTAGACGGGCGGGTCCCTATCTTCTTCCTCACCTACCAGATCCAGCGCCCGCTCCTGGGGTTCGGAAGCCTGTGTTTCCCCCCAGTGAGAGGGCTCGACCCTCCGCCTGTCTTACTCCGAGGAGGTTGATATGTAGGGTGTCGATGAGCTCGCCAGTTGCACAAGCATCAGTTACACAAGCATATTATGTCTATATTATTATGAGCAGCATGTACTGGGGAGCGGAGCTCACACAGTCAGCTCTCGGAAATAAGGGGCTGATTGTGCTTCTCTCCGCTGAACGCTCTGCTCCCACCGGGCACGCTCCGAGGAGTGTTTCCGTGCTTGCTATCTCGTGGTTCGGTCCCGCTATTGTTGAGGCACGGCGGCGATTCAGATCGCCGGGATCGCACGTGGATCTAGCGGATGGGTTGGAGGCGCCTCGCCCTTTCTCCGCCTGCACTCCCTAGATCCAGCGCTCTCTCTCGCGGCTGTTTCTTCCCCCTCTGAGTGAGAGCTGGCTGCTGCAGCTATTTTTCTCAGAGGAGATTGATTTGTTTGTGTGACCAAGCAGCTTGCGCGCTGCCGAGGCAACGCGTGTATTACATCATTTCAGTTTTTGATGTGAATCTTACCACACCAGACCGCTTTTACTCATTTGGTTGTTTGCCTGCATTTAATGCTGAGGAATTAAATAAGGTATTCATCTGACTACGAGAAGTTAGATATATTATTTTTGATTTTTAGATTTGAATATTATCACACCAGACCGTGTTTACTCGTCTTGTTGTTTGATTGCATCTAATTCTGAGGAATAAAAAGTATTTATCTGACTATGAGAATTTAGATATACAGGGGCTCTTGGGATATAAATTTCTCGAGTAAGAGCACGTGTTTATCTCTCTTCCTCTGAGGAGGTTGAGGTGGTCAACAGGGGCTGCTGGGCGGGAGCAGCCCCAACCAACCGTGTTCCAGCTCCTCATATAGGGAGCGTCACTTCTCATACTCCTCAGAATTTAGAGTCAGAGTGGCACTCCCGGGCCAAAGGCTTCTAGCAGAAGGCGGATCTGCGGACCGTAATTTCCACTAGATAGTCTTCAGCTAAAACATCCTGACGCCAAAGGCCCAGGACTTCTGAGGGCCGACCCCCTCTGGGGAAGAGCGGTGTACACCTCATTATACGGTGGCCGTCTCTCTTCAGTGCTCTCAGTAGATTGATATGCCAACCCTGCCACCTACGGTGCTTCAGGGCGCAGCGGTCTTCAGCAAGCGCTTCTCTCAGTCACCGCCCGGAAACGTAGTGGTACTAAGAGGCTCACTACCTCTTGGGAGGTTTCTAGGGCAGCTAGTTCGGCCGTTCCCTGCTTGTCCACTGCTTCAGGGTACCAACCTAGCCACTCTAAGTGAACCAGAAGCCAGTCTCGAGAGGTCACCTGGTGGCGTGGGAGCCCCTGCCAAGCGTGTCTCATTGGGTCCTGCACCGAGCAACATCAACTCTGCAATGGATATTAATATCCAAAATATAGTGAAAACACTATTAATTAGCACAGTAACAAGATCGGCAGTTTAAGACATTAACTTGTAAGCACAAAACACAAGATACTTCTCTTTTCAATATGAATAAGACGTTATTGGATAAATCTAAGACATATAAACTAATCTAACACATAAACACACGCATTCACACAAGTTGCAGAAAGAGAGAAAGTGAGGAAATAATTAGTTTAAGAGAATGAAAATGTGAAATCCCAAGTTTACAGCATTATGTGCAATAGCATAGATCTGAACAACCTTCAATCACTTAATTAACCCTCGCATTGAGTTCCTCAATTAGGTTAAAATTTATATTAAATGCACCAGTTCAGCTAGGATTTGGAGGTACTTGCGTTGCGTTGCCTGTATAGGGGTTCCCTTTGTTGTGGTCCTTGCAGAACAGGGGGTTTCCCCCAGTCGCTGATTGGCTGGAAGTTCTAAAGAAGGGGGTTGAAGAGGAGAGTGCTTTGATGGTGTCCTGAGTATTTAAACTGGGCTTTTGGACACCTCCCACATGGTCCGAGTTTTTCCCGCTCTTGCAGAGTATAATTTTGGACATGATTTCTATAACAAGAATATGATACATTTGACAAATAATTGATTGGAAGAAACGTTTCAAGCAAGAAGATTCAAACATATACATACTGTAGCATCTCGACCAATCTGACACACTGATTTTTATTTGATTTAACAAATCAATTATTCATTAGATTAACAAATCGTCACAGTCCCCTCACTCAATATACTG
>NW_015505315.1:2690910-2738255 GCF_001515645.1 Sinocyclocheilus grahami | reverse complement strand
GATCTTCTCCGACCTTAAAGGCCACACTTCATGTGACCCGCCCAGTCGGTGGTTCGGTCAGATGCTAAGATGATGATGTGAGAAAACGCTTCAGGATACCAAAGCATTGTGCCAGGCCTTTTCTTCGGCCTAGTCCTTTCCATTCATCAAGTGACTCTGACTCAAACTGGTTCTTTTCATCGACCCGAATTCAAGATTTACACTACAAGCTTTTTGTAGAATTGTACAGTAAGAAGTTATTTCCCTTAACCAGGAAATTAACGTTCTTAGAATTGACAGACAGTTGACCCTGAGAGGTCAAGTAAATATCTACAGCAGATCTAAAATATGAATAATTAATTATAACTAGTTATGGTTAATTATTCATATTTCCCATGAGTTGATTCGTTACAATACCCAACAGGGAATTAAATGCACCAGTTCAGCTAGGATTTGGAGGTACTTGCGTTGCGTTGCCTGTATGGGGGTTCCCTTTGTTGTGGTCCTTGCAGAACAGGGGGTTTCCCCCAGTTGCTGATTGGCTGGAAGTTCAGTCTTGGGAAGCCAGTGGTTGGGTGTTGGCTGACGACGCGGAGCTGTGGTGTGAAGTTGAAGTTTAGACGGCACTCTTTCGGAGACACGGCGTTGGGTAAAACTTGACTCGGAACACACAAAACTCTCAACGGAAAATAAAATAAACTAAAGTAAAGAAATATACTCCCGCTCTTGCAGAGTATAATTTTGGACATGATTTCTATAACAAGAATATGATACATTTGACAAATAATTGATTGGGAGAAATGTTTCAAGCAAGAAGATTCAAACATATACATACCCAACAGGGAATTAAATGCACCAGTTCAGCTAGGATTTGGAGGTACTTGCGTTGCGTTGCCTGTATGGGGGTTCCCTTTGTTGTGGTCCTTGCAGAACAGGGGGTTTCCCCCGGTTGCTGATTGGCTGGAAGTTCAGTCTTGGGAAGCCAGTGGTTGGGCATTGGCTGACGACGCGGAGCTGTGGTCTGTAGTTGAAGTTTAGACGGCACTCTTTCGGAGACACGGCGTTGGGCAAAACTTGACTCGGAACACACGAAACTCTCAACGGAAAATAAAATAAACTAAAGTAAAGAAATAGGAGTAAAATTTACTTTACTCCTATTAACAGGCCCCCCCCCTGTCAACAAGCTTGGCCCCCCTAAATTTGAAATCATATCACACCAAACGATTTTGGGTGAAATGCGCAGTTTGTCCTGTAAACTATATATATAGGTAAATCTCAATAAATTAGAATGTCATGGAAAAGTGCATTTATTTCAGTAATTCAACTAAAATTGTGAAACTCGTGTATTAAATAAATTCAATGGACACAGACTGAAGTAATTTAAATTTAATTGTGATGATTTTGGCTCACATTTAACAAAAACCCACCAATTCACTATCTCAACAAATTAGAATATGGTGACATGCCAATCAGCTAATCAACTCAAAACACTCAAAATTTGATTTAAATCAGAATTACTGAAATAAATGAACTTTTCCACGACATTCTAATTTATTGAGATGCACCTGTATATACATATATATATATGTATATAAATAAAGAAAAACATCACCAACTGCGTTCGCTGGCTTGCACAGAGCCACTCAGCCAGAGACACACACATTTTTAAATCACTGTGCATTATAACCAATCACACACAATTCTGTTGAGCTTATGATTGCAAGGACCAATCAGAGGCATTCAGATGAGTCATCACTGAAACAGGCTGTTTCGTCACCACGCGCACTGGCTGACTGAATTATCTGGCTAATTCTCTCATCAGAAACAACAAAGTAAAGATGTACGAATGTAAGTAAGATATTAATTTCACACTGTAAACAGCTTTAGAGATTATTATTTAAATATTATATATTTTTGAGAGTGCTTGAACTCGCTGGACTGAAGTGAAAATATTATTTGATAATGTAAACGTTCTTTGCTCTCTTTTTGTACAATGAAAGTGTTATAAGCTAATAACAGGGGTTAAAGCAAAAAAAAAATCCTGAGCCTGAACTTGTTTCCGTGGGCAGGGCAGCACATGCAAAGCATGAAATGACTGTGGCAACTTTAACATTTGAAAGGATACTATGGCAAAGTTATTGCTTTCTTTATTCAAACTGATCTTTTTTTCATGAATATATGGTTGACCTGAAGAATGAAAGCTGTATGATTTGGAAAATTATGAGCTACATCACCGCTTATCGACACTAGGTGTGTGACAATGCACTTAGCTCACGAGATGAGACAAAATACAGATACTTGGTTCACTAGAACGTGACAATATTTTAATACTATTTTTAAGAAATTTTAAATGACAAAATATTTGCCTTTTAATTACAAAAAGTAAAACAATGCTGCTAATAAATAATCTAGGGCTGTAACTAATGATTATTTTGGTAATCAAGTAAACTACTGATTATTTTGACATCTGAGTAATCTGATATTTTTTAGTAACAAACAGACCTAAGTGAAAACCAGGCTTTAGTATGACTATTTATATATAAACCAACGATGAGGCAATAATAATGGGCTCAAATAAAATATCAAAGCCAAGAAATTACATTTTGAATTAAACAACACTATTAAAATACATAATGTAATATGCCTATACATAATATGAACATAACCAACTTTAAGTACATTATGTATTAAAACAAATACCTGCAGAGGGCGCCAACGGCCTGGTGACATTTCACTTTACAGCGTGATTAAACGATGTTTAAATCCATTTATCCGTCTTTCGGATAAGACGTTAAACCGAGGTCCTGACTCTCTGTGGTCATTAAAAATCCATGGCACTTCTCGTAAAGAGTAGGGGTGTAACCCCAGTGTCCTGGCCAAATTGCCCCCCTGGCCTTTGTCAATCATGGCCTCCTAATAATCCCCAACCACTTGATTGGCTCTATGACTTCCTCTCCTCCCACCTGTAGCTGGTGTGTGGTGAGCGCACTGGCGCCACTGTCCTGTGGCTGCCGTCGCATCAACCAAGTGGATGCTGGACACTGGTGGTGGTTGATGAGAGACCCCCCCCCCCACATGATTGTAAAGCGCTTTGGGTGTACAACAATACAGCGCTATATAAATGCATCATTCATTCATTCATTTAATTTTAATATTTGGCCACATGCAGAAACTTTTATTTTGAAATCACGATGTACAATACATGGCATATTTAGACATAGGTTGATGTATTCTCCTGTGTTGGCAAAGGTTTCTAAATTATTCACGTCACATATCTATTGAGTTAATACACACTGTTTTTGCCAGATTAATGTTAAGCAATTAAAATTCACGGCATATAAAGAGGAAGAGTAATGTAATGGACCCTGTTGGTCTCTACTGGTAACTAATGGACCCCCCCCCCATTACTCTTCCTCTTCATATGCCATGAATTTGCCGTGGTCCATCATATGACCCCCTTTAATTGAATTTAATGTTATAATATGTTTTCTAATATCGGTACTATTTGTTTATGGGCAGGTTTTGGAGTAAGTCACTTCATCTTTCAGCTAAGTTACGAGTGAAACGCGAGGTCGCGCGGTCTGAAGTTTGCAGTTACCCCGGCGAACAGCAGCCCTTCAGCGGCTCAGATTTCGGCGACACACCAGCACAAGAATTAGCGCTATTTCGGTAAAAAGCGATTACAGAGAACGGATGAATACGCTTAAATTAAAATGCTACTTTTAAATGTTACATTTTTTATGTCTAAAATGCTTGTTAAATGAGTTTAAATGTATGTAATGTTGTAAACTATGCTGTATTCACCCAAATAAGTTCAATTTGTCTAGTTTTTTTGTCCACATGTTCTTGCTTGATAATAAATGTCCATCTTTTGATTAATGCTGTTGCCTTTAGTAATTATGTGTGTGATTTTTAATTTCCAGCCCATTTTAAGGCAGCAATATGATAATTTTTAAACAATAGGTGACTTAAATAAAAAAAACAGCATGGTGGGTAAAAATGTTTTACCCAACCAGCTGGGACAAAATAACCCAGCGTGCGTTCTGTCCAATATTTCCCAGGACTGGGTTGCCAAATAATAATGTATTTAACCCAGCATTTTTTAGAGTGTAGGGTAGGTTTAGGAATAGGGTTAGTGGGATAGCATTTGTACAATATAAAACCCATTGCTCCTATGGAATGTCACCATAAAGATAGAAATACCTGTGTGTTTGTGTGTGTGTGACCACATTTTGGCGACAAATTGGTACCCAGAAGTCAGCAAAACCTGACAAAATCGCCAAAACCTCCCTTTGAGGATGTCCTCATTTGTAAAACTGTGTTTTGCAGTTTGTGAACATATAGCAGGATACAAGGGAGAGCAATTGATCAGATGTAACAGAAGACAGAAGACAGATGGCATCAAATACTGCATTTTACATTACATTATGCCATGTGATACTGTATAGTCTTTAACATGGTAGAGACTGCACATTACTATAACTCACCTTTCATCTGAAAAGTTAAGTTACAGTATAGATTCAGTCATATGTCATACTGAATGGACAGTAATCTCTGTTCTAGCACAACACCTTATGGCCATGACATACCTTCGTCATCGTACCTTTTGATACAGTGACACACTGTATGGATTTTATGTGAGTAATGCACGTTGGGTAATATAAGTGTATTTTCTAACATGACAATTATTGCCTGTATTACTGTAATTATTTTAGCAACAAAGGTGATTTGATACAAGTGTCTTGCATTGTTTGCTCTTGAATGAACTGATTGTTAAAAGTATTGAAAAAATTGTCATAGCGATAGTAAAAAACTGTAAATTGAAAGAAGATCACAATGTTGTGTTTCGGTGATTAAATCAAATATTCTCAATATATATTACAATAATCTTATGTTTTAAAATAAAGATTGAGTGGATGAAAATATGTGCAATTGTAATGAAAGTATGAGATCAGATTTTGAAAGAATGACTAGTGATATTACAAGTATGATCAGTTTGGATTTTTGAGTTGGAGTTTTGAAAATATACACCTTACTTGTGAAAATATTACCAAAGCGAAAAAGAAAGAAAAAAAAAACCTTAACAATTTACGTTAATATAAATTATTAAGTAAAATGCCCTGCATTCACTTCAGCAAGGGTTTGAATCCCAATGACTTGAACTGAGAAGTTTAATAAATAACAGTTAAGTAACAAGACATAACACTTGGGGAATTAATAGAAGACTATAAAATAGGCTTTTTCCTGTATTTGACTCATAATCATTTCTATTTCTGTAGACATTTCTCCACTGTCATGTGACACTGAATGTGTCATCGTATCTAACCAGCAGCGCTGCGGCAGTTCATTCTACTATTCTTCCCTACTTCTATAGACTGTGCGGTCATGAAGTCATTAAAATTAATGCTTACAGCTGAAAGCCTGTATGTTGTTTATGCCTCAGAAATAATTGTGATACATGCAGTGGATGGCGGAAGCAGCTAATCAGTATCTTTTGTTAAACATCAAAGGGTGTTCCGGCTGCTGAAAAGCAGACAGGTAAATGTGGAGGCACCATTACTCAGCTAATGAGCTCAGATATATAAATGGGCAGGTCTGAAGGTGAAGGGATGGAAGCAGCAGCCAGCCTGAGATAGTCCTATTTTGCAGTAATCCTGCAAGGCTTAGAATGGCAGCTGCCCGGCGAGCACAACATAAAGCCGACCCCACGGAGTAGAGTGAGCGGCTGATTATGCAAATCGACAGACCTCTCTCACACTGCCCTAAAAAAGGTGCCTGATTGCTTTTGGCAAACCTTCACTGGAGCCTGAGCATATGTTTCACCTCTGTCTACCAAACCTCATGGTGAGGTGCAAATGCTGGCTTTCCTGAGCAACATCTGCACGGAGATTATCACTGTCACAGATGAGCAGTGAGAAAAGTTTGATTTGCTTTGTTTGAGGTTTTACAGGATCAAAAACTGATAAAAAGAAGAAAAAGTGCAGGCTATATATGAAATACACAGTCTGTCAAGCTACTTAGTGTCACAGAACAATCAACGATTGATTGACTAGCTTGACAAATTGTCCAGTTCCTCTGTCAGCACGCAAATGTTTATGTTTTTGTTATTGCAAATGTGGCATAAAACCGCACATATAAATACATCACTGCTCTTGTGGTGTTAAGGTGTTTCTAACGAATCACACTTTTGACAGCACAACAACAAACAGGCAAATTCCCATCACACAATAATGGAGTTCAAATAATGGATGGCCATTTTAGTGGTTTGATAAATCCCTTTGAAGCAATAGGCTGGTGCCAAGTTCAGGGACGATTAGATGGTAGCTGTCAGTCATGCATCATCTTTACTCATCAGAAGTGCATTTTGCTTTCTCCTATTACTGTGGTTCAGACCTCATTTTCCTCCTTGTCATCTGATAAAAAGAGTTGTTTTGCACTGTGCATTTGACTTAATGTTGAGTGTAAAGTGGGATATATCTCATTTGCCAGATGTAATTTAGTGTAATAGGACACAATTAAAGGTGCACAATGTAATTGGTTTAACACTATATACATTCACATGAGATCTGTGGCCTAGAAAAAGCAATTGGACTGGGTCACTCACTGAAGGGGACACTATGTTGACATCACATGACCAGCTGAAAATTCTGTCATCATTCACTCAATGTCATGTCGCTCAAAACCTATAGGACTTTCTTTTTTCTGTGGGACACGAAAGAGCATGTTTTGAAAGTCAGTGGGGCCTAAACGTTGGATATCATTGACTTGACATTGTACGACATTGTCAAACAAGGTTGTAATGACATGAGGATGAGTAAATGTTGTTTTTTTCTTCTAAACTATTACTTTGATTTTGATGAACAAATATAACTATTTTAAGACCTAAACATAATAAACTGAAAGATTCCTCTCGCCTTTGCTATATGGAGAACTTAAAACTAGCATGTTGTACATGGCAAGATAAAACATTCGGTCACACTTTATTTTAAGGTTCAATTCTCACTATTAACAAAACATTAACTATAACTTTTGCCTCAATAAAAGCTTAATTTGCTGCTTATTAATAGTTAGTAAGGTAGTTGTTAAGTTTAGGTATTGAGTAGGATTAGGGATGGAGAATATTGTCATGCAGAATATTTCTTTATAAGTATCAATATATAGCTAATGTGTTAATAATAGCCATGATAATAAGCAACTTTAATAGTGAGAATTGGTCCCTATTATAAAGTGTTACCAAACATTCACTATTTTGAATCAAACGTACATGCTATTTCTATTATTTTTATTATTCACAATGATGATTCTATAAAATAAAAGTGCATTTTTAACAATTAATGCAGAGTGGATGTGTAAAGGTGAAATGTATGCATGTGTATATGAAATTACATCTTTGTGTCATTTGTATCTCGCTGATGGACACCGAAGCGGAGCATCTGCGTGTGAGAAATAGCACAGAACTCCGTGCTGGTGAAAGAGTATGGGGATGTTTACTGTCTGATGGCTTGCAATGACACGACATGACACACAACACATTTTTTACCGCTATTTTGTGGAGGAATAGCTTGTAGGACTAGATGGATCTTAGGCCATTTGTCACATTGAGAGATGTTAATGGCAAACATGCCGGTGCACAGTCTGAGGAGAACTGATTTTAAGTGAGAACAAATTGGGCATCTGTTGCATGCAAATAAATGTTTCTTTTTAAATTACCGGTTACTTTTTGTTATTTTGTACATTTACAAATCCCTGCAGAGTTTAAAACTTGCAGCTATTGGCAACTGGCTAATCGGCAGGATTTTCAGACAGACATCGCAATTAAAAGTTCAAACTACTAATGTGGATGTATTTGATTGACCCTTTCCCTTCACTCCAACTTTTCCCTTCACTCCAACCGTGCTTGAACTTCCCTGCGATGGTCAAATGATTTGCATTAGTGATTTAGTAAGATTTGTATTACTAATTCTAAATGACTGATGCATTTAATGTATCTGTCGATTTGTATCTGTATCTGCACAGTTTTACTAAAAGCCTCTGGTTTTGGATGAAAGCAGTCGTATTGAATCTGTATGCCAACACAAGCAGAAGAGGAAGAGATACAACAAAGTGTAATCAAATCAAGTTATGTAATCATCCATGCGATTACAGTTCTCAGAATATGTCCAATATTGCTATCATCCCAGAATCAGCAGGAAAGTCCATTATTACACAGATAGGGGAAGCTGGTGCTTATTTATTCAAAGTGAGTGTCTGCTTGTAAATAGCTAATATTAAATAAAAGGTTTATGGCTGCAAATCTGCAAACTGCTTTTAGAATTATTTTCTTCATATAAGTGTTTATTTATTGCAGGGACTTCTTTAACATAGGCATTTCTACCTGAGTGCATAATTTGGATTTGATGTGGTTTTTCAGATACAGTTCATAACATATAATAATCATGTTGTTCTATATGAAAAAAACGAGCATCAAATATCTAATTAAATACGAATTAGAACTTTGTTCCCATATACCTTGTGGATGCTACATTTTGTTAAATCTTTAAAAGTAGTAAAACCATGCTATATGTGAATCTCAAGATATAATGTTTATTTATTTATTTTTTTAAGTAAAAGCACAAAAATAGGAAGAGAAAAACCTGTTTGACTGTGTAATGACAGCAATGTGACCTTGTCAAATAGCATCTAAAACTAATTGCTTTGGTCTCGAACTAACGTGGAAAATGTGTCATGTCTGTCATGAACTGGATGAGTTTTGTGGAGGCACAATTCCGGTTTCATTATCCAAGTCCAAGTCCAAGTTATACATGAATGAAAATGCTTTTGCATGTATTCTACATGTCAACCAGGACGTAAATGACAGAACGAAATGTCACAAAGTCTCATCATAGCAATCACGGAGCATCCGTGCCAGTGCTGTCAAAACTGTGATGATTTTGTTATATCACTTTTTAAAATTTGTAGCAAGTTGTCAGTGAAATAGAGTGTAAAATCCATTAGGGAAAATAAAACTGAAATCAGAAATGTCCCATGCACAGAAGAGCTTAATGTATCTTTCTCTTTAATGTTGAAAACTTCACCCCAGATAAATGTGTGCAATACAGAGAGGAGAGCCTATATTTGAACATTTTTATTTTCCTAGAGTCCTTGAGTTTCGGTGTCAGATATCAACCCTCTTGAGAACCTGAACAGATTTCTGCCTTCAAATAGTTCATTTAAGAGGTCCTCCAAGCTGAAAGAATGTGATTAAATGTGTGGAAGCTGTTTTGAAACGAAATATGAACTATTCACTGTTCAGTCCACTGATTCTTTGTTTGTACTGGGCCATCTTCTTCAAGAAAAAACATTTTAATAGATTTCTGCCTCAGGCAGTTTGTCTTATTCAGTGAAATTCCAGAAATCCAGGGTCTCCTCTTATGATATTAGTAAATGTTTCATGCCAAACCTAATGAAATCCTAATTCTCATACTGACATCTAGTGTTAGCCTATAGAATGGACATCTTCTGAGACTGTAACCATAGAAACACATAGACAAGAAGTTGTTCTGACCTTTCTTGCAATGATCTGCTGCTAATCGCATATAAGGCGTCAGTGCTTGTGTAAATAAATGAATATAAAATAAATAAACAAGATTACTCCAAGCACAACCTCTATTACAACATAACTGAAATAACTATACTACTATACCTATACTATTTACTACAGCTAATATACTCTAATTTACTTCAAAATTTCAAATAATCGTAAATATTTTTTGCAACTATATATATATATATATATATATATATATATATATATATATGTGTGTGTATATATTAAGACCCTGGTCTTAGAGTAAAATTATAGGGCTGTTTTTTTATTGAAATATTACACACAACAACATTTAATTATTACAAATGAGCCAGCAGCACTATAACTAATCAAAAAATCTTTGTATGACGTGTCTAAATCATATCAAAATCATGCTTTCCGTTTTCCATTATCAAGATAAATGAGCACAGTAAGGGTTTAGGAGATTTGCCCTATAGCCTATAGCTTTCAGTACACCAATTTACTTTGGTTTAAGTTACTGTGATGAGCAGTCTGATATACAGCATTCCTGTAGATGACTGTGAATACTTCTGTGGGAGAAATCGGACCACTGCATGCTACGATTGACCAATTAGAATCAAGTATTTGATTCAAGTATTTTATATATCCTTACTGTTACTGTCTTAACTGCAGAGTGTCTTGTCTTGTGCACCTCATGGTGAATCTCATGGGAAGCGATTACACATGACATCATGCTGTTGCATGTCAATCCTGATACAAGCTCTTGCCCTCAGTATATGCACACTTCAGACATGAAACCTGAAGGCTTTGCTGGCTGTTGGGTTGGAGCCAACTGATATGTATTCTTACTCTGATGTGAATATGTTTTACCGCTGAAGCACCCTCCTATTCCCAGTGCTTACTGTCTCTCTCTAGATAAACAACACTTATGTTCTGGCTTTATTATAGGGCAATCTCAATACGTCCACTGTGCCTACGTGACCTAAACTTTTATTCAAAAATCTGTTTAGACATATGTACATACAGTATTTCTTGCTCTAAACTCCAGAATGACCTTTATACATCATACATATTTATACAACAGTTACTTCTGATCATGGAACATGTGATATCTGATTCCTGGAACATTATATATAATTAATTTTTAGTATATCTAATGCTCAGTGTTTGGTCTGATTAATCTATTATTTGTACAAGAGCAAACAGTTCGGGCTGAGGGCAAAGTTTCATAACTTTACATTTTTAACTTTAATGCTGTATGAGAGTGCTGCCTGTGTTCGTTCAACTGGACTGCTTAGTAACTTTTATAATAGTAAAATTGTATAATTTGAATATTATTGTTCAATTAAGAATATTTTATATAAATAAAATTAATATTTAATAATACTATTTGGTATTGAGAAACGGTCTGTATTAGTGATGGGGATTTTTACTTCAGTGCAGGATACATTAACTGTATGTCTCCACCCAAAATAGCAAATTGAACTAATGTGCATCTAACATCTGCAAATAAGGCACTGTTTCCATTCCATGTCTTCAAGACAACAAAATCGTGACTTCCTGGATATTGGCAGGAATCACTGGTTAGTCCAGTTATCCAATCACATCCACTGTTGTGGCAAAGTGACATGAGCTATAAGCTAAAAAAAAATGTATGTGTATCTTTGTCTCTTTTTTTAATGCAGTATACCAAAATTTGCATACAACTGGATGGAAATATATAGCTACTTTTAAGTCATTAGCAAAGTATTTATATTGAAAGATACTAAAACAAGGTTGTAAACAAGGATGTGTAATTATTTTGACTTTCAGCAACACCTTGGAAGATGCAACCAGCAAATACTTTGAGCAAGGAAAACTTCTTAACAGATGAAAGGATACTCAAACATTTTATTCTGAATTTGAGACTGACCTGAGGAATAAATGCTGTATCAGATGCAGGTAATCACACTTGCTCAGTTCATCTCTCTCTCATAATACTCTACTCTGCACAATACAATAACCTTTCAATGAAGCAACTGAACATTCCTGTGTTACTAGATCTAAAGTGACATTTTTGAATTTGTAATGGAGGCTTGAGCTCATCTGTTAAACTGGCAACATGAGATTTGAATCTGCAGTGGAAGGAAGTAGTTTAAGACACCCTGTTTTTTGTCTTTTTTATTAATCTTTTTTTTTTTTTAGACACATGTGTCTTCTAAAAGTTGTATAGAAGCAATATCACAGAGCCTATATGGCTCCATTTCAGCATGGCTGTGATTCAGCGATGATATTGTTCATATATATAAATACAGCTGTAGTATTTTGTTAGTATACTATGTTCCAATGTGACTTTTAACGGGTACTGTAATTGCTAAATACTTTTTCTTCTCATAATAATTATATAAAAAGAGTACTTAAAATTGTCTATATGAAATTAGGAAAGTGTCCTATTTAAGCATTACTTGTTTTTTTTATAGAAGATGTATTGACTAAAGAAGAGAACTGATGTTAAGCATTATGCTTTTATATTTTCTTCGTCACTCTTGAAATCTCTCAGTCCTGGGAATTGTTCCCCCATAGTGCTCCAAGGCCTGAGGCAGCAATGGATAGATCTCATTTTGAGCTTTATAAGGCAACTGCCTAATCTACAATCGCATGAAAAAGTAAAGTGGATTTTAGCACTTCAAAGAGGTATTTCATCCCGACGATTTCCGCAGTCATTTGTTAATATTGGGTTTAACCTTTCATCCCCTCTATTTCCTGTTTACTCTGTCAATTTTTCCAACTTTTTCTCATTGATACTTATGTTCAGTGTCTGCACGGAATGAAAAAGATAAGAGCTTATTGAGCTAAAATGCTAAACTGGGGACCGGATGAGGAATGAAAGAAGCCATTGCAATAGCTCCCAAATTGTGCTTGACAGTATTAAAATGCATGTATTTTGAACACAATCAGCCAGAGGGGTTGGATGAAACTGAAGAAATGTGCCATTATTGCATGCTAAGAACTGCTGCACAGTAGTTTGTCATGAGGTTTGTCACCTGTGAGTGCTAGAAACTATTAGTCAGCTGACACAACCATAGAGCATGTTTACTAGGCAAATCAAATATGTAACAGCAAACATTTTTCAATAAATAAATTAAAAAGTTAAACATTTTACAACTCTGGGCCTTTGTGTTAATTCATCTCTTTTGAAAATTGGAAGACAACACTTAGCAGGTCCCAATTATGGGATATCACAAAAACCTCTTCTGGCTCATTAAAAACTGAAATAAATTAGCTAACCTGAAATAAATGATATAAAATTCCATCCTGAATTGTAATAATTCATTGCTCTGTGACACTTTCCACTACGCTCCAGGTTAATCAAATCTCACACGCGTTTTACCAAATGCTAATATGCTGGCAAGCTTGAGAAAACAAACAATGAGTAATGACTCTCTGAACCTTTACAAAGGTTTTAACAAAGTCATATCCAATATTTGCATTTTGTAAATTAAATGGCACAAATTGGAATCATAGGAGTTTGATTTACGACTCATTGCCAGCATGTCTTACAGTTAAAAGTTGGTAAATTAATTGCTATTCTCTTATGTCTAATTATAGGTGTCCTACTCAAATTACAATAATTAATATCTATAGGCTACTGGATATAGCAACCTGAACTAATCAATTACATTCGCCTGTCTAGTCTCTTAAATTATCATATTTGTCAGAATATCACTGTGGAACACAGAATAAAGACCTTACTTTGTGAAAGCTTTTCTTCGTGCATTTTTTTCAGCATGCAACATTCAGATATGCCAAAATTCCATTGTTGAGATCTAAATGAGACACACTGCAGTCTAGGAGGGAGGGGAAAAAAGTAATAAAAATCTCTTCTATGATTGTTGTTTCCTATATGGGCATAGTTTTATGGTATTATATATGCATTCCCTTAACCACAACAACAACAACAACAACAACAATCTTCTCCTTCTTTATGCATCATCTGAGGCAAATGTGAACCAGTTGTCTTTTCTATTCACCTCAGTCTCCTTGACCACTTCACCTTGTGTTTGCAGGCATTCATTTCTGTGTGACACGAGCTGGTGTCTGATCATAGCAATCAGGTGTCCCAAGAGCACCTATCTAGCGGTCAGAAAAACAATTGTAAAGTCATTTAGCCACCAGCAGATGGCAGTCTTGATCTATTTTGACTAACAGCCTTAAAACCTTTGCCTTCAAGCCCTAACATCTCAGCTCAGCTAGAGTGTTCAGACAAGCCATCAACAAATAAAATGTACATTTGTTGAGAAATCTACCCTGGTAGCAGCCATAGTAAAGCATAATCTAATATAAAATAATTTGATAAATTCTGAGCACATCTCAGAAATGGGTTTTAAAGTATTGCTGTTGCTGTAAGATACAGGCTAACAGTGTAGACCTATCCATGCATTTTCTTTTTGTATGTATTATTAACTTAAACTGTAATTATTTTGTATTATTATTTCTATTTTTCTCCCCACAGCCCATTCCATTCTAATACTCTTCTTTTTGTCCTACTTCTTAAGACACAGAGCCAGGTTTCTGGTATAACGCCTGGAGTAAACAAAGTCCCCTTTTTGTGACGCACTCTGGGCAACTGACCCATTTTCACCACATGTTATTGAAAAAAGAAAATCAACTGTGCATGAAAAAAGACTCTCACACATATAGATGTAATTGGTAAAGAGTATGTTTCGCTGCATCTCATTCAAATCAACAGATTAACTCAAATTCCACATTCTTATCATGTATTTCACCCACAATGACCTTGTCCCTCCTATGATTCACAATTTTTTTATGGAATATGTAGGGCTGTCAGAAAAACCAGTCTCCAGTTGTTTTTCACCTATTTAAAATGTACGAAGGGAGGTCAAGACTGGCATTAATCAGAACAGATGCGGATCTAGGTAAGTGTCAACCGAGAGTCCCTGGAGCGCGCTGGTATCTGCAGTACACCGCTGCTTCTCACGCTTTGACTCTGGGTGAGAGCGCAGAGTAAAGGAGACCAGACGTCAGGTGGAGCTTTCTAACCCAGTGCTGTCGTCGGCACCCACATCAGGCCCATTACAATTAATTTACCAGCGCCATAAGGCCCTGGCACTTCAAAAAGCTTCTCATCCTGCTCCATCAATCCCCACTACATGCTTGCTCAAATTCCACATTCTTATCTTGTATTTCTCCCACAATGACCTTGTCCCTCCTATGATTCACAATTTTTTTATGGAATATGTAAGGCTGTCGGAAAAACCAGTCTCCAGTTGTTTTTCACCTATTTAAAATGTACGAAGGGAGGTCAAGACTGGCATTAATCAGAACAGATGCGGATCTAGGTAAGTGTCAACCGAGAGTCCCTGGAGCGCGCTGGTATCTGCAGCACACCGCTGCTTCTCACGCTTTGACTCTGGGTGAGAGCGCAGAGTAAAGGAGACCAGACGTCAGGTGGAGCTTTCTAACCCAGTGCTGTCGTCGGCACCCACATCAGGCCCATTACAATTAATTTACCAGCGCCATAAGGCCCTGGCACTTCAAAAAGCTTCTCATCCTGCTCCATCAAACCCCACAACATGCTTGCAGTGATGTTAAATCTGGAACTGCAGAACAACACCTTATATCCACCAGGAATGCCAACTGTTGAATGATGGCAGCATTTAAATTTGGGTCCAAATGGATCGTATCTACATGTCTCAAATCTGCATTTCGGTGGCACGTTAATCATTCATTTTCATTCTAGTTGTCAAAACATGACCTTGCATCCACCACCGGGATCTATTTAATGACACCATAAACTTGCTTTCAATATTAGAAAATATATCTATTTTTCCCCTCAGCTTGAAGTCTTAAAAAACACAAAGAAAAAAGGAAGCATAAAAAAACTTCATGCAGACAGACCGGTCCTTTATCTAAATGGAATCAGTCACCCAGTGTTATTAAACAGTGAATGGGCACGCTAGAATTGTGCGCTTTGTGGCACTGTGGCAGAAATAGCCTGCCAGCGTGCCTTAGTGAGCCGCACTCGTATTTATTTATTCTGCTCTACCCAGAAACACCTCTGATGCTCCTGGGCAGTGGCCTCTTCCTGCTATCAAAGGCCATCCCCCAATGCAGTTCAAAAGATGGATGGTCTCGGGGGTGGGGTCGTCATGAAAGGTAAGATCAAAAACACAATGGGCCGTCCAGCTGCCCAGCCAGGCCTCGAGAGGAAGAGGAAGTGCTGCTGATCTTTGTGGGGGGAAAGTTGACAGGCTTCATTTGTCAGGTCTGCTCAAGCTGCCCTGCCCTGGCACTCTAGACGTTTCTTTGCTGGGAATGTGCCTGTGACTTTACAGGACCCAGATACACTAACTGCAGCTTATTTAAGAGGATATCGACCAGTAAAAACAGAAATATAAGTCACAAGCATTAATAACATCCTGTATGTGCTTTTTTGTTCACGTTTTATTTTAAATTAAGGTCAAATTCTCGCCATTAACAAACCATTAACTATGACTTTTGCCTCAATAAACTCCTAATTTGCTGCTTATTAATAGTTAGTTATGTAGTTGTTAAGTTTAGGTATTGTGTAGGATTAGGGATGGAGAATATTGTCATGTAGAATGTGTGCTTTACAAGTACTAATAAACAGCCAATATGTTAATAGGCATGATAATAAGCAACTAGTTAATAGTGATAATTGGTCCCTATACTAAAGTGTAATAAACGTTTGAATTTGGAATGTGATCATTAACTAATTTACACTAAAAATATAAGTAACACTTTTGTATAGGGACCAATTCTCACTATAGTTGCTTATTAGCCTGTCTATTATTAGCATATTGGCTGTTTATTAGTACATATAAAGCACATATTCTGCATGATGACTATATTATTCATCCCTAATCCTAATACATACATTTAACAACTACCTTACTAACTATTAATACGCAACAAATTAGTAGATTATTGAGGCAAAAGTCATAGTTACTTGTTTGTTAATAGCGATAATTGTACCTTAAAATAAAGTGTGACCAAATTATATATGATATACAATATGATATTAGGTTACACTTTATTTCGATAGTCCACTTTAGACATTCTACTAACTATAAGTAACTTTGTAACTACATGTCAACTACATGTCAACTAATTCTCATTAATTTGCAACTACATGTCTACTAACTCTCAGAGTAGACTGTTAGGGTAGGTTTAGGGTTAGAAGAATGTTGACAAAGAAAGTGTTAGAAAATATTAAGCAGACAGTCTACTAATACTCTACTAACTGCTAGTTGACATGTAGTTGCAAAGTTAATTACTGTTTATATAATGTCTAAAGTGGACTATCGAAATAAAGTGTTACCTGATATTATAATGTATACAACATACAAAGTTTGGGGTCATTAATTTGAAATATTTCGATAATTTAATTAAGCAACGATGCATTGAATTGATCAGAAGTGACTATAAATACATTTATGTTACAAAATGGAATGTAAATGTATATTTCAAATAAACACTGTTCTGAACTTTCTGTTCATCACAGAAAAAAAAAAATATTTAAAAAATGTCTCACAGTTTCCACAAAATAATTTGGTGTATAGCACCAAATCAGTACATCAGAATGAATTCTGAATAATGTGACACTGAATACTAGAATGATGACTCATCACAGGAATGTTATTTTAATTTGTAATAATATTTACAATATTACTGTTTGTACTTTCAAATATCAAATAAATGCAGTCTTTGTGAGTATAAGAGACCAAAATAATTTTAAAATCTTACGTAAACCTTTGAACGCTAGTGTATGTCTGCAAGTTCAACAACATTCTCTTTCAAATCGAATATGAAACATTACTTAAGATTATGTCACTTGCATTTTAAAAGGGGCCACTCCCAGGGCAGCCAATTCCTATTTACATATTTTATGTAAATACAATGCTTTGGCTTTTTCCCTCATATTTTCAAGTAAACATTGTTTGTATAATCTATAATTTGTTGTTTCCTTTCTAATTGCAAGTCATATAAACCCTGAGGCTTCAAAGCAGCCTGAAGCTATGACACACCCACTGTGTTCCCAGAATTGAGTTTTTGTTGGAAAACGGATTCGAAAAGTTACACTTGGTGCCAACTTTATAACTGTCCTTCTGGCAAAGGTGCCCTTGCGAAACAGGTGATTTGTTAATGCTGACATCAGCCAAAGAAAAAGACATCTGCAGATCCATTGTGAAAGGGGTTATATGTGACCTTTTGTTATACTGTACAGTCAATTTACTTCATTTGCACATTTATTTAACTGTGTATGCATGACTGACAGTGCTTCATCAGTATTAACGGTTCCATCTTCTGAACTGTTAATATTCATGAAGTAATCTCTTTTGACCAGGGCACAATTAATTTCATAAGATTGTGTCATCTATACTCAAGCCTATGATAATTTTATAAGGGCTCTTTAACTCACAAAAGACTGTCATCTCACATCGATTGGAGCATCTGATGCAAATTACTGTCTTCATAGAACTGAGTATCCTATAGTTCACATTTTTTTCCTATAAGAGCTATGCGTGTTGAATTGATGTCTTCAATAAAGACATGAAAATATGTGGTTATTGTGCAGTCTGTATTCTGTATAATTAATTCAGAACAAAGATAAGCACAATTTTTATGTCAAGTTAATGTAGCACCAAGGGATTTACAAACCAGCAGTAAACTAAAAAGAAGGCTTTACAGCCTGATCCCATAGGATAACGTTTTAAGTTCCTATGTTGTCATAAGGGAACTGTTTTTAAGTTTTATGGGTCTTTAGAAAACTATAGCCTACTTGTGCGTCAAAGAACCCAGGACTGCTTCAGTTTTTTTGTCTTCTCTGTGTAGAATTAATATACTGCTTGAAGAACCAGCAACCCCCAAAATTTTGTCTTCTCCTAAGAACCATATAGTCAACTAAAGAACAGCAATAAACAATCTTTGATAGGACATATTGAAGAACCAGCAAATATACCAGAATGTGATCTGCCACAAACAGCACACAATCAGAAAAACGGAAGCATAAACGCACTTCTCATTTCTTTGAGGTCAAGGAGAAATTGAAGGTCTCTCTTTTTCCTGTGTTTCTCTTTCCTCATAAATATGCATGCGTCTGGGCTATGAGGATGCCATTGAGTATCCTTGTTTTCTGACCTCTTTAGCAAGTGTTAATCCACGAAAAGGCTAGACCCATTTCACAAGGTGTACAAGCCCTGCCCATCTCCCTGGAGCTTCAACCAAGATTGAGAATTTGTGGAAGTTAAGCACCAAGAATGACTGCCTGATATAACAAAGAACAGAGCATCAAGCTATGAAGGTTATACAAACAAGATTTATTAACATGTTTTCATTGCTTAAATTGCCTTAATTTTCCTCACTTTCCTCATTATTTACAAACTCAAACAGGTTTTTCACAGAACTATTGCTTTACATGAAATAGGACAATTGTCAATGCACATGTGCACACCAAATGTCTATAAATAAATAGCTATATCTATACAACATTTTTTTTATTTTTCTTGAATCTGATTGGATGAGCAGAGTTCCAAGAGTTCCAAACATCACTGGGGCTTATTTTTTCACAGCTTGTCTGTAATTGCTGATAACAGACAGTCTGTCAGTCTGCAAGCGCATTAGTGGTGCACATTTCTGAGGGGTGATAAGGACAGTCTTTATGAGTCAATGAATCATTCTTTCAATGATTCAATCAAAAATATTGATTTATTTTGGACCTGTATTTTGCTAGGAGAATGCAAATTACAACATTCTGCGGTGACTTCATTTGGAACTTTTTCCATTGGTAGAGTAAATACAGAAACTTTTACTTTCAATGTTGTATCTAAAATGTTACAAGAACTTTTGTTAATCGAACTGTTGTATAAAAGCAATATCACACTTGCATGAATACATACAAGATTGTAAGTGTGATATTATTAAATTTATGTGTATATCTGTGTGTGGCATTTGGTGAAGACAAAGGTCCATTACTTCTCTCTGAGTCATGCAGCTGCTCACTGAACTATGTTAAAAATCTTTCGTTGCATTGCTTTGCCTTAACCAGGCATGACAGGTTATGGGGGGAAACACCCATAGTAGTGGAATTACTTGTGCAAATTGCTAGTGCAACACTCAAAGTCACAACAGATTAGAGACTAATAAATAAATGTCCATGGAAATAAAGAACCTTTCAGGGTTGTGTGTTTCTGGAAAGATCTAGGGCAATGAGTTACTTGATTTGCAAACTGCTCTTGGCTATTTCCCCCTACCCACACGCTCTTTCTCCATGTGCCCTCACACTCTCTGAGCTGTCCAGCATGATTATGGGCCAAATCACTCCTACCCTGTCATGGCAGTTATTAATGAGGGTATGTATTACTCTCCTAATTAGCTTTGACACTGAACATGTCATCTGGATCAAGATTAAATGTATGACAAACACTACATTCTGATAAATAGATGCCACTTACCCATGGAAAAGCTTAAATAAAATCTTATACATTTCACTTGGGATACATTTCTCATTTGGGGGAAATAAAGTAAAGTAGAATTGTGCAAATTACAGTTCTACAGTAATTGTAGCAGATGACACAGCAATTTTTTGAAATACATAAAAATAAAGCATATTGCGTATACTGGCAACATTGCTTGATTCACCTTCAAATGGGCAGAGTAGCACAGCTTCAAGACATAATCTGATTAAAACACATCTGGGTCTCTCTGCAATAAACTGGCTGTGGTGCACCGAAATGCAAAAAAAAAAAAATATATATATATATATATATATATATAAATAATTTCATATCATACATTAAATTCTTACTATTTTTATTCCTACTTCTTAAATTATTATTATTATTAAAATGAAGCCAAACAATCTGGTGTGTGTGTGTGTGTGTCATTATTTTCCTTCTATAATACTTCTACGAAAATATAACAACAAATCTGTTTTTTTTTTTATCCAAAGAAGAGCATCTTGAAAAAAAATGCATTGCAATTTAAAACTTATGTAAATAATATCTCTATAAACATGTACAATGCAACAGAAGCAATATTATTACTTCACATTGTGATCCAGTACATCTGAATTACTGATTCACCTCCAGGACCAAGTGAATTACCATTAGACTACACATTTTAGAGCCTAAGTAAAGATATGCCATTGCAGAAAAACTGCAACATATACATGATTACAACTCCCAATTGCTTTGGACTCTAGGGTGAAGTAACTGCATATCAAATCTCCAATATAGAAGGGCACCTATTGTGCTTTCAGAACTGATGAAAGGTTGCTGGTCAAAAACGCAGCTTAATTATAGTGTCTGGCTATTGGGAATTCATCTGTCACTTACATTAGCGATTAAGGTTTACAGTTTGTCAATCACCTGTGTTCCCCCTGAGTAAACACAATATATGAACCACCTATTTGACCTCGTCATTAATGGCAGCACAGCATGCCCTTTTCCAGCACAACTTATTGCCAATTGAACGTCAGAATGAAACAGTCTGCGCTAGCCTTTGAACATGTCAGTGCAACAGAGACAAAAGGTGATCTTGCTTCAAAGTTCTCAGCTTGTGAAAGGCATCTGAATTGTGCCCCACATACACAATACAAAATCACCTTCTCTGTCATTAGTGAAGGCTCCACTAACCCCGACTAGAGAGAGCAGCGCACCGGCTGGACTGTCCAGAGGTATCATAACGCTTTCTAAAATCAAATTCCTCACTGGACTAGTGAGGCTTGTGGGGGGATGGAAAGAACTGGTCGTCAGGCTCAATATATAACCCTGATCCCATTAGAGACAGACCCACAAAATTGAAGAGAGGCATTATGAGGTCTTAGCGCAAGACAGCAACCAGAGAATTGTTTGATGGAGGTCAGAGAGGCTCTCCCATGCTGCTGAAGCACACATTTTGTTTGAACCCCTCGAACAGATTTGCTCTAGGCAAAATGTATCATTTCCAGATCTGAACCCACTGAGAGACGAACCACGCAGGGGCAGGTGACTGATCCGGTTATACTGCTCGTCTGTTGGGTAATACTGCATGCATGAAAACACAGGTCTGTCCATGATACAGTGGAACAAAGTCTCTCTGTAGCCCGTGGGCACTTTTAATCTGCAAACCCTCAGCAATCCCAGTGGAATCAGAGGTGTATAATTAGCCTCCTGCTTCCTGTACCAGACGCTGTGGTTTAGCGTTGACTATTTCTATCTGCTTTCTTGATTGTTTGCATTAGCATTGTTTTGTCTGGAAGATCTTAAAAGCAGATTCCAATAGAGTCTGTAAAACCAAAAAATATTTGGATTATTTTATGCACATATCTTTTCATGTCAAGATTAATATACTTTACTGGTTAACAGTGTTTCAGTGATTTCTGAATTAAGTTGAAATAGAATTAAAAAAAATGTTGTCTAAACAAATAAGAAGCAGCCAGAGACTCACCGCACCTTCAAAAAAATCCAACTGAAGTGCATAGACCAAAAAAGGTTACCCAAAGATGAAGAGCTTGAAAAGAGTCCGCACATTCAAACATTAAAGCATCACAAGCGAGATGAGAACAATATATGCAATTTACTGAATAAAACAAGGCAAACGTTTCGGTCACATGTTGACCATTTTCAATACCAAGCTAACAGTGTTAGAACTAGAAGTCATCTTAATTTAAGGAATCACACAATAATTAAAGAGATCACATGATCAATCAGGACACACACAGAGAAAAAAAAAGCCACAATGTGTGTATATGTAGAGCAATGGATAATTTACATCAAATTAGAGAACAATGGTTGTCTGTTGTCTGTGTGTGTCCTGATTGATCATGTGATCTCTTTAATTATTGTGCGATTCCTTAAATTAAGATGGCTTCTAGTTCTAACACTGTTAGCTTGGCATTGAAAATGGTCAACATGTGACCAAAACGTTTGCCTTGTTTTATTCAGAAAATTGCATATATTGTTTTCATCTCGCTTGTGATGCTTTAATGTTTGAATGTGCGGACTCTTTTCGAGCCTAAATAAATAATACATATTCTCAGCCAGACCATTTATCCTGTTGTGTATATATAAAAGGCCTTTTTTGACATGCATTGAAATTCCTTCAGTTATCCATCACTGCATTCATTCATATGCTTCTTAGTCAAAATCAGTAAATGCAATTTGGGTTAAAAAGTAGAAACGCTATGCCTGGGGTGAAAGCCAGGATCCAGCATATGTTGAAAATCGTAAACATGTCAAAGAGAGTTTGTCAGTCCACTGTGCTTTAGTTTGCATGCAAGGGAATAAAGCATAACAAGGAGAGAAAATAAGATGAGAAATTAATGGCATTTACACCAAACTGTAATCCTGTATTGTTGGTTATGCCATGTAAAACAGCAGTAAAACCCTACTATCAATCTGTAACACCACAGTAATTTGAGGTTCTCAAGTACCTTTGGCCCGTTCGCATGCCCAACTTATTTAACGTATTTCAAGCAGACTCTCCTATCTTACTTTTAATTAATTCTATAAATCATTATTAATAACCTTTAAAGCTTCCCATCTGTATGCCTGTAATCACCATAGTCAATCTTTGGTGTCAGTTTTGATTGCCAATCCATGTCCTCCTCTAATTGACCTTGTCCACTGAGGGAAGAGGAAAGCGAATTGCCTTCCCTTTGATAGTCGATTTATTCCTGCGCTGAACGATGAGTGCTTAGATTTTGTTCTGAAAATTTAATTAAATCTTGTCTCTTTGAGAGGCAGAACGAAATGCCAGAAGCAGGTGAGCACGGGGTTAAACCATGAGTATATATTATGTGACGATGTGATATTATAGATATTTATGATTGATGATTATAGATCCATTTAAATTCATTTTCTAAAGAAGATGCAGTTAGAATTATGAAAGCTTATCTCTGCCAATAAGGAAGCTGCTTGTCCAGCAATGGCTTCAGTTTTGTTAGTATTCCATCACAGATTTTATGGGTCACGTATGAGACTTGTTATTGTTCTCAATCTGTTAGAATTGCCATTAAGGTTCAGAGCATCTACCCATTTGTAGAGAAATGATTTTAATAGTAACCCGATCCATGCAACTGAAGTTGGATGGCATTTCTGTGCAACAATGCTTTACAAGATATGCACCCCTTGCTGGCCCCACTAACATATCTTCCAGCAGGAACCATTGCTTTCCCAAGAGATCTCCCATCCAGGTACTGACAAGGCTCAACCCTGCTTAGCTTCACTAGGTTTGCAGTTAGATGCTACAGGTTAGTAGCTGGTGGCTTTTGCAGAAGGTCCCCTCATCTCATACACCCCAGGACAATTTTCTAGTTTTACATTTTCCACTTTCATACATTTTCATGAAAAATAAAGTCAATATAGGCTGTGAGAAAAAAAATCAGAACCTTCCAAGCTGACTCGAGTCATCACCAACATTACTGTATCTAACATTTTTTCTTGGCCATCAATTATGATGCACAGGGGACATATTGCATTGTGTTTATCAATTTGTCTTTTACTCACCAGTAATACGTTGACAGAACAACACTTTATTTCACAGACACAACTCTTTTGGTTTCACATGATTACACACATTTCCTATGTAACAAGGACAAGAGATTATTCTGTAAATTTTTTTTTTTAAATAACTAGCTCTTTTGAGAAATACAATCTTAACTGATCTACTTGTTTGTATACTCCATAGTTTTGTGCCTCCATTTTCATGGATAAAAAGTCCAAATAAAAACCTAAAAAAAAACAACCAAAAAAAACAACAACTTTTAATTAACTAAATTATTCTATGAAATACAATAATGATCAGGGTTTTTTTTAAGTTGATAAGTGATTCTGTCATCATTTGATCATCCTAATGTGGTTCTAATCTCTTAAGACTTGCATTCATCTTTCACTCACAAATGAAAATATTTTTTTATGAAATCTGAAAGATTTCTGTGTCCACACATCCAAAACTTTGATGATCACTTTATATGATGGACAGATTTAATTTAGTCAGTTCAAATATAGATGAGTGCAAATACATAGAGCACGTCAAATATGGTAAAATATGGCATGACATGCAAGAACCAGTGAGATGAGGTTCTGTCACACAAGCACAATCGAGTATTTGTTTGACATGTTTGATTTGGTGTATTGAATACTGATGGCATAATTTCATTTTTGGGAGGACTATTATTCTTAACAGCGAGAATAATTCCTTACAAAACACAAGGATACTATCACATACCACTCATGGCACAGGTAAAAGAATGAATGAATGAATGAATGAATGAATGAATGAATGAATGAATGAATGAATGAATGAATGAATGAATGAATGAATGAATGAATGAACGAACGAACAAACAAACAGCTTTTAAACATAAAGAATCCAATCCAAAAGAGATGTTTTGACTAAATATATTACTGGGAACAAGGAAACAAACTCGCTCACTCCAGGTCACAAACACACGCATCTAAAGATGGCCAGTAAGCTATAATGGGAAGCTGTCAAAAAGCTCTGTTTTGAAGACCTCAAAGTGTTGACACAGATGTAGACACACGAAAAGGACTTGATGGGAATAACTGTTTCATTATTTCAGACGAGGTCCCCACGGCAGAGATATATCAAACATCTTTCATTTGAGCCTTGCATGTGTCAATGGGTTGTTGAGGTGTTGGAATATGATATGCAAAGCCTTGTTTTAGCCTGATGGGAAAGCCATGTCTTTCTCCTCAGGCGTGTGGCCTGGGACTCATCCAGCATGCAGCTACAATGAAGGTTATATAACCTGGCCTAGGGAGCTGCTAGATCCGAGCTCTGTGTGTCCTGGGTCTGGAGAGATTTCACCGGCTGATGGAACTATGTCAGGCTTGTATGAAAGGATCAGCGGTGTAATTTATTAAAATGCCCACAATGGGTTTGGAGGTGGTGGTGGTAGGGGAAACCGGCACAAGCTTTTGCTCCAAAACTGCCATTTAGAGGAACTGGCAAAGGGTCCTAAATCCTCATCACAAGCACAATGTCCGACCTGTCATTCAACTCTTATTGTGGAAGAATTTAATTAGAGCTGGAATCTCTGTGTGTTTAAATGGTATGAGCTGATTTGCACGTCAAACTATGGCGATGACAGTATTAGCATGTGACTTATAATAGCATTAATTTTCAAGCTATCAAGCTTATACACCGCATTGAACAATGAGCTTGTTTGCTTGCTGGAAAGGCTTGGATTCACTTGAGAAATTAGCAAATTAGTGATAATTTGCAGTTTCTTGTGCTGCCTACATAATGCACTATATTTGACCTGCAATGGATTTCACAAACCTGAAAGGATGTTTCTCACTGATGTCTGTCTGTTGAAATTAATTGCATTTACTTAAACCCCACTGAGCATTACTGTAGGAACAGATATATATTGATATTATATAATTATATTCATGAATATTCATTATGGTGCATATACTTGGTGCAGCTCACCAAGGCTGCATCAATTTGATCAAAAATACAATAAAAACAGCAATATTATGAAATACTATTTTGATTTAAAACATTATAAAATGTAAATTAGTCCTGTGATGGCAAAGCTGAATTTTCGGCAGGCATTATTACAGTCTTCAGTGTCATGTGATCCTTCAGAAAGCATATGAACACTAGACAACAAAACAAGATGCATGTAATGCAAGACACATGAACTAAATTGTGCTTCACATCTAGATGAGGATACACACCAAGTTAGTAAGTAGGTGGGAGAGTTATTTTCTCACTCTTTCACTCTCACAATCACATATACTTTTATTACATTTGAAAAAAGCCATTTCATGGAGTGCTCAGATTCCTTAACTTTTTTTGCAGTTCATGATTTGTTTGTGGTTTCTATCTCTAGAGTCCTTGCACAAAGATGCAATTAGCACTGATCACTGTCATGATCACTGTAATTTCCAGTTTTAGAAGTTCTTTGATGATCCACTTTTATTTCCATCAGTTCCTCAAACAAACAGGTACAATTCCCAGGTAATGCACATTCTCCCTGCGAACACCCAAAGCCTCTCCCTGCATTAATAGCTCCTCAGGAGAGGGCCTGTACATCAGACTTTATCTCCAGAGGAGATGAGCAAGCCAAATGAAGGCTCGACTTGAGAACAAGCCTACCTTGCCATCTCGTGGGGATGCTCGGAGAACATTAAGTGAAACATCAGTAATGTGAAAAACAAATGGGGGGATGCGAAAACCCCTTAAGAATTGCTGCGCCAGCGATTCACCAGACCCCACCATAAATCTCAAAAACTCTCAGTTGGGGCGGAGACGAGAAATGTGTGAAGGAGAGAGAGAAAGATGGAGAGATAAAGAGAGAGATGAGATGGCACAGAGGAACTTCCTCCTGCTGCTACTCTCTTTCCGTAACGGTGGATGATAAAATTGGCTCATTTAAGGGGAAATATATGGATGTGTTGTCTCTTTGGGGTGTTTTGTAGAACATTTAGGAGCTCATCTTCACATGAGAGCTCTTGTCTCCAGACCAAGCTGTTCTTCAGGCAAGGCTTTAATTGGGCTGCTGATGCCGTTCATTCGTTTTGCATTGGAGTTTTCCATTTAAAGTAGGCGCCAACATGATTTGGATAAAGACAAATGAAGTTTGTTCTATGCTCGGGAGCAATGGGATCGGTGTAATAAAGATGCATTAGGAGCTGGAGTAACGTGTTTTGGCAATGTGTCACACAGTTGCGGCCCATTTGAGAGGTGGGCAGGAGCAATCTCTCACTGTAGGCTCTCATTGTCTCTTGTCAATCAAATCTGTGCATATGATAATGAAGTTCAGCATTTTGGGTTTTGTGCTGCATGAGAGTCGCTCCTCTCGGTGGAACAAGCCCCATCTATTATTTCAAACACCTAGAAATTACTGTCATGTAACTTTAGCGAATCCCATACTAATATCGGTGACAAGCTTACATGGATATTATTTGGCTGATGTACAAAGAAAACAAGCACTGTTTGGGATTGAGCAACGAGCAGCAGATAAAAGCACCCACTCCAGTCTCCATTATGCTAAGCTTGTTTCACCCACACAATAACGGCGGAGGATATTTCAGAGCGGTGAGCTTCAGGGCCTCTGCGGGACCTCCAAAGGCTGTGTTTTTTTTTAATTTTTTTTTTAATGTTTGGATCAGGTAAAGCTGATCATGCTTCAAAAATAGCCTTATACAGCATGCACATTTATAGTTTAGGCATTTGGCAGACACTTTTATCCAAAGCAACTTGCACTGCATTCAAAGTGCACATTTGATCAACTCATGTATTTTCTGGGAATCATACCCATGACCTTGGCATTACTAATGCTACATACTCTACTGTTTGAGCTACGGCAACGCTTGAGATTTTTTTTGTTTTGTTTTTTTATCTTAAAATATCATCTAGGGAGGATTTTTTCCAGCCTGTTTTATGCCTCATGGCTTCTTGTCAAAGAAACAAGAAAAAGCCTTTCTCTTACAATGATAACTATATTTGAATACATAAATCAATGGTTACCGGTTAAAATGTCACATGCCATTTAACACCTCAGTGGGGCTGACTGAGCTGTCTAAAGATTGGATATGAGTCAGAATATTATCTCCCTCTGAAGTATTGCCCATTCTCATTGGTCATTTGGGTTTGCCTGGCCTCATTTGCCGGTTAATTGCATTCTATACATGAGCTAAAGACCTGTCATCTGTTTCTGTGGTCCCATTTATCTTACAAATAACCTACAGAAGGTGTGCTGCACCACCTCTCTATGCTAAATGAGAGACTTTTTATATTCTGTAAATTTGGAAAGTGTTTGCCCCAATTTTCTTTTACTTATTCCCCATGTATTACATTAGTGACAAAGTGTTCTTGTTAAAATGTGCCTCGTGTTTGATACGTGTTTTTTAAAATAAAGAACGGATGGATGCCTTCACAAAGTCTCCCCGGATTTTTGCGTTAGACTTGATAATTATGCATTTTTAATATATGCGGTAGTTTCAGAAGCAGCGTGAGACTCCTTATTGGAGGTAGATTAATTACAGATACAAAACAATCTAACATCCTGTGCTGAGGGTCCATCAGCAGCTGCAGCTCTCTTTCTGCAGTGTTCAACAAGACGATTTTCACCGCGATCAAGGAAGTGGCTAATTCAGAGGTCTGGCTGCCATCAAGCAGGCGGTGTCACGCTGGGACGAGAACTTGCGGACTTAACGTAACAGGTCGGGGAAGACTGACGTGTTTTATGTGACTGTGAGTGAATTTCATGCGAGTTCATCTTTATTTCTTTGCGTCCTCCTCCGATCGGAGCTCATCCCACTGTGCGTGCTGTCCCTATTCCTTGTAATTATGTAAATGACACATTAATGAGGTGTAATTCAGAATTCATAAAACAGCAGGGATAAACTGTTAAAAGACACAGCTTCTTAATGAGCAGGAATGTGTGTTTCATCATCGAACTGGCTGCTATGCTAATTGTTTACCTACCACTGTTTCTTAAATGCAGCACATTTATACCCAGGTCATAGATATTTATGATAATTTTGAATCACTTAATCAATCAGGTGAAATGTTAGCCATGCTAAATACCATCTGTGCTCTACCATCTCTACAGGAAGCAGCATGGCATTACAGCTTGCTAGCAGCTAAAAATGGTTGGGCGCCCAGAGCTTAACCTAATAAGTCACTAGTGTCAGTGATTTACCAACTCTTGCATATGTTTCAGAGCCCTCCTGTGGTTTAGGGGACTCTGACTGTCTCCTGGCTGCCAAGGAAATGAGCACAGTTGCAGTGTGGAAGGTGATGGCTGATCTCTTGTTTAGCGTAAAGGGGCAATCAGAAAAGATATTCTGACATGTGCAAAATAAATATCTTCCTTAACAAAGACTTTGGTGTTCTACAAGAGCTACATATTAAAAAAATTCAAAGACAATAATCTTATTAAAATGTGAATGTATCAAATGATTTATTAATGATATTCCAAAACTGACAATCTTAACCAACCATAGAGGATGTTCAACTCAAAACAATCTAAATTTCAACTCTATAAAAATATGCAACACTCATTATATGAAAATACATTTAACTTTTTTTTTTTTGGTTTTGGTTTTGGCTAACTTCAAGGCCTTCATCAGATATCCCACTGTCAATGTCAATGTATCAGATTACAATTCACCCTGCATACTGCTTTCACTTAAGAAAACTATTTAACAGTCGTTAACAACATTTTAGCCCTGTAATTATTTAAGTGCAAATATTATAATGACAAAATATTTATAACTTTTTTTTTTTTTTTTTGACTAACACTTCTGATAAGACATGTGCAAAATAAGTTTGAACTTCAAGATGTGATTGAACACAGGCATTTTAGCCATATATATTTTGGAGGTACAAAAAAAAACTTTCCTCAGAGTAAAACGTTCTGAGAGTTCTCTGAGTAAAGGTGAGAAACATGTAAATGGGCCTTGACATGACTAACATACTTTTTTGTTTCAAAGTATTAGAAATACTTTCATGTAACATGTTGTTTTATCAAGTCTTATTCTCACGTTTCTTCACTACCCCAGCAGAAGCACTGTAGAGTAAAAGTAGTGTTTTTGTGGTGTCTATGATATTCACAAAGTTGTCAAGTATATGCTAAAAAAGAGAGAAAGATGGTGGAAAAGATGCCAAGAATTATTACTGATTTTCACTAAAATTATGGTGTGGCTCCTCAGTTTGAAAGTATGCAGCACATATTGTTGTATTTTACAATCCTCTACAAAACACCTCACCGCGAATAGCCTTAGTAAATCAATTAGGTGTAAAAATGGCATGTATTAAAATAACACCATAAAAGCCCTGTCATAGAGGACTGGTTTTAGACTTTAATTAGACAGGGTTAACAAAAGGAGAACGACCCATAGACTGCACCTATCTCCACTGTGACCCCAACTAAAGGGTGAATTCAGTGGGCTGTCGAATGGCCAATTCCTCATTTGATTAATGTGTCCATGTCCATGGGGTAATTCTGGCAAGGTTCTTGTCTGACATGTCTGGAAAGTCCAGCTGTATTCATAGCAAAGCACTTAATTCAAATGAGCTGATCTGAATTGCAAATAAAGCTAGTTTAAAAGGGCTAAGGTCTGTGAGCATGTGTGTCAGAGTGTACGTGTAGATTGTGCACAAGCTTTGTGTGATTGTGGTGTGTATGTACAAGCATCACTCTATCTGTATGTCATGCATATGTTTTCTAAGATGAAATGGATAGAAAGCTATACTTCACTTTGTAGCTATGAATGAAATCTCTGGACATTTTCTAAGCATTACTTTGCAGCATGCTTGACATATATTGCAGTGTTGCCCTCTGATACAGTTTTTATTATTTTACCTGCTCCTTGTAGAGAGACACTGTGAGAAGTTCTGTTCTAATCAAAATGTAAATTGCACAGCATCGTTATCTTATGATGTGTATTGCACTCCTCGGCCCTCTTCTGTCAGTCCTCCACTGTAGAGCTGAAATTGTACTGGAGTGCATTTGAAATTGCACCTTGCCAATAAAATCTAATATTTACTGATCCCCTAAAGTGTCAATGCCATCTAAGACTGCAATTAAAACACTATTATATGACGCCTGGAACAGATAATGATTCCAAAATGAGAGCTGGCAGCTCACTGATATGCTAATAAAAATCAATTAATAGTGAAGAATTTGGATGGATTGGGCAATAATGTTTTGTGATTGTTTGGATGGATGGACAAACATTTATGGGCTGACTGTGGCAGAGTGAACAAAATGTACAGTACAAGCACAACAACACGCTAATTATAGAACTGATGTAGTCTTTATCCAGATCAGTGAAATGCTTTTACATCTGGAAAGCAACAGATGTTTGATATGCAACTTAAAAAAGATAACATTTGCTAGGAAATGCTTAACTTATTGCAGATGAGCAAATGCTCTAAAAATAAATATTCCAGATCAAAACAAGCATGTCAAGAAGTCTTTATTCAGAGGGTTATGGTAACATCTTCAAGCAAACACACCACTGAGGTGTGTTTAGTTCCTGAATTAATCAATGTTGTTGAATTAATTGTTTAAGCGAAAGATTCAATTAGTTACTCAAAAAGACAGATGGTAACATTCTGAATGAATCTGTGTTTTGGTCAATTCATTCACAATTGAGTAAATTATTCAAATCTAGCTCAAAATAACAGTTACTTATTTCATTAATAAAATAATCAGTGTTTGTGAATGGGTCATTAAAATAATTATTCACACTTAAAAACAGTCACTTGTTTTTTTCCCCTAAATTTATTCATGTCTAAAACGATAGTCTCTTGTTGCCACCTACTAGCATAATAATGTAAATGTCTGGAAAAGGTTTCGCAAAGAAAAGCCACCTGTTTATGTTGTAACAGCTACATTAGCAATTTTTCAGTTTAATCCCCCCAATATATCAGGTGATGGATCATCATCATGTAACACATACAGTATCTGAGCATGTTACAATTTATCAATAAATGTATTTGCACATTTATAAGGGGAGCATTTTACCCCCTTTCTCTCTATCACACAACCAATGTGTGATTAAACAATGTTTTAATGTAACATTATAACAATGCTGACAACATGATTAATGCCATAGCAAGCAGCTACACAGCAACCACATAAACTATATGCTGTAATCATCCCCCTCGTCAGCCTTCCATCAAGTGATTTCAAAAGTGATAAATAAAAATAGGCAGTTTAGCCATGGATTGCCTGTTAATCGTTTTGGCATTTTTTCTCCAATGTTCAGTGCATTTCTTCCAGAGTAGGATTTGCATTTGCATGTTAATGAAGGTTAAGGGCAGAAGCCACTAATTACAATCCAGCAAAGTTCTGACTAATGGTCCACTAAAGACACAGCATAGTACCCATAATTCCATTATGCAAATAGCACCAAGGGTTGGAAGCCCACAACCTGGGCAGACCTTAAAGGGACCCCGTGTCTGGCATCTGCCAAATTAATACAAACTCTCCAAGCTGAATTACTGTGGCACAGCAGGGAGGCTGGGAATTCACTTTAATTCATAATACAGAGTAAACATTAAAGCTTTATGCTTAAAATAACAGAGAATAAAGTGTATCTTAAACATCCTAAATGTTGGTAATTGCACTACTTGCAATTGATAGTACACTATACTCCTTAGCTGACTCCTTAGTATGTATGTGTTAAAAGGACAATAGCCAAAGAGTAAAAAATAAAACATCATGATACACAATTTAAGGTTTGATACATACCCACACATCCCCAGAAAAACAGCACACTTCTCACAGGCCTCGACAGCTACTATGAAAGCCAAATAAAATAATTAAGAACCTCCCCCCTCTCAAACACTGAGGAACATATGGCTCAAGTTCTAAAGTAGCTTCAGAGACATAATGTAGGGTGTCATTGCCAGGGACTAGTGGATGCCATGGCATGACAGTCACTAAGCTAAGTCCATAACCCCGCACATCTGCCTCCAACAGAGAAATCTTTCATCTGAACAAGTCCATATGGCCAATTATGAGAGACATCCAGGGAGAATATTTGGCTTTATTATTTTTGTTACCTTTTAACTGCCAAGGGAACAGGTCTGCATAAAGTATGTTTAGAGATGAAAAGTCAAGACAGTTTAAGGGTGTTTAATAGCTTAGGCACAAAAAAAAGTCCTAGTTCTACACTTGCGAAGAGGAAAAGCAGGATTGTCTGGCCATACAACTGTTAGAAAAACTGTGTAAATAAACAAATAACAGAATAATGTAAGTACAGTCAAATTTGATCGCTTCAAAGCTTTAGACAGCAACATCTTATATTCATGATTTATCCTTGCTAGCAAAGCAGGGTGAACAGAGGACTCAACCCTGAAGCTAATGTTCTCTCATTTTTTTCCATAAAAAACCCAAGCATCTGACCTAGCGCTGCAACTGTCTGTTGTGCTTTCATGGATGTTTTTCAATGTTTTACAGTCTCACACAAGACAGTTTATTCATTCATAGCAAGGATATGAATGTGCAGTTGAGTACACATACAATTTTGCAATAGCAGTGGGTTATTGAAAATGATGTAATACTTCCTGAGGACTTGCAAATCCTCTCTGGCCCAAAATGCAATAACACTCTATTGAAGGGAAAGTCGAGTGCATGTTAGTTATAATAATTTATATGAGCCTCTTGCATGTTACATTATGTTTCGATACCATATGGTCACAAGTTTTCATTGAATACTGAAGTGCAAAGTTCTTCATGCTTCAAATGTGCTTTTATTCTAGATCATTGTTTGGTTATCATAAAGTAAATAATAAAAGAGAGAAAAACAGCCTGAGTCCAAGTGCTTATTTCCTGTCTTTTGACCAGCCAACAAGTGCTGGCCTTCAGAAACAGATGCTTTCACATCCTTGTAGGTGATAATAAATGAAGTATTCTCATAAAACTTAATAGCGATGTTTTTCTCTGCCAGGCATCTAGAGCAATGTCCTTTTGTCAGTGGAATCACCGAATGTGTGTGGACTGGAGAAAATAGCCTACGTTGATGGCAATGGAATTAATTAGCAATAATAAAATGGCGATCAAAAATTATTGGCAAATCACAGCTAGTCCCTCCAGGCTAAATAGTCGCACAATTAAACCACAGATGCTCAAATAAAATAACCTAACCTTGATTATCTCAAGGAACGCACTCTTCAGAGTGAAAATAGTGTGTCTACTGCAATTGCACAAATTATAAATCCAGCGAGTGACAAACGTAACACAAGGTGAGTATTGCATTGAATTAATGTTGCAACCATCTTGCAAAAGTGAAACCATATTTGGGCTCAAACAGCTCCCTTTATCCTTGCAATTTAAAAGCAAAATGTGCAATCTCCCAGGAATTCCCTTGGAAACAAATCGACAATAACAAAGGTTTTATCCAAAGTGATCTTGAACAAACCTCATGGAGTATGCATATTCGCATTTTTCAAGGCCAATGTGTTTGAAACAATAAAGACTCTGGTGTCATTGTAAACGACTGTGTGGCGCTGTCACATTAAAGGCGGCAAATGAAAAAGCAGGAGAAAGAAGGAAATGGCTCACGTCCCTCCCCTCTCGTCTGTAGTCTAACCACACATACTGTAGGTCTCAACTTGTTAAACCTGATGTGTGATGCTGGGTGAATAGCAATGTGCTTACACTCAGACGCTGTTGCTTGGTGCAATTCAGTGGAGTCATTCTCTATTAGAGTTGAGATGAAGAGGACTCGTCCTCTCTGACATTGACTCAGCTGCCATTATCACGGCCGACGGTCCATGCTAACAGTTCTCTCTTAGCTGGTTTCCCTCACTTCTTGTGCGTGGGTTATTCTTTCAATGTTTTGGGTCTACATGACTTCCATTCGGTGGTGTTTGTGCTCAACAAGGTTTATTGCTGTGTGTGGTGTAAATTATCCCGTACTATATCTCTATCTGAGATTATTTTGCATGCAGTTGGAGTCACGATTTGGAGAGCATGCTGATACCGAGATGCTGGGAAAATATGTTGATTGATCTCAATGGAGTGATGTAAATGACATCAGCATGTGTGTTCAATAGCATAAAAATGAGGTTATGATTGATTCTTCAGATGAGATCTGCCTAGGGTCCATTAAGTCACAGATCTGATTAGCGCATCTGTAAAATGGCCTATCAACAAAACGAAAAAACACTTACATTCAGCGTTTTTTAAAAACAACACTTTAAACCTATACATAAAACATTATTTAACGCTGTTAATATACATTCTTGGAAGATTGATTCCTTACAGCAAGGGAACAGGCAATATATGTAAGAATAAAGTTTGAGAGCTCTCTTTGAGAGATTTTATAACACATTTTCTAAAAGCTAATGTATGCAGTAAATCAAATAATGTAAGGTATTACTTTCAATAGACAGGAAAGCAGGCTACACACCAGCGGTAAGTCAGCAGCTCTTTCATTTGTGCTGCTGGAAATGAATCAGTGAAGAGTCGGTTATCGCGTGATAAGTTTAGCTGTAAAGAGATTAAGAGCTCTAGGCAGAGACGGAAGGCTGGATTAAATCCACGTTAAACAACCTCTTGTGCAACTTCAGCGCTTATACGAATTCTGTGCTTTCCACCTTTTGTGCGCCTTCTGCTTTCAGGTCTCGGAAGAAGATACTACTCATGCTGAGCTAAATTCTACACATCGATTGATGCCTTCTTTTGTCAGAGCTCTTTGCGCAGCATTTTCCCGCTTTGTGTCGATGGCAGAAACAAATCTTCTGACACCAGGTGCTGCTGGAGCTGAAAAATATCTCTAACAAGCCGCTAACAGGACCTTCCTCTCGAGATGAAATGGACTTTTAATAACGGCCTCCATGCGGCGGAGTCCCGAAGCAGGAAACCTTTTAAATGTGTGCTGGGTCACATCTCCCGGTGTCCTTTGTAATGCCTTAACCCTTCAAAATTGGGTTGTAATCTGGGCTCATCCGAAGCACTTTCATACAGCTGTCGAAGAGCCAGAGGGTAGCAACTTTTCCACCCCCAACACTTTAAACTCCTCCCCCCAAAAGGACGGCTTAATGGTGTCAGCGTGAGGGACGAGGTCTCAACTCTTGTAACAGAGCAAAATCTTAGTCCCATCATCCTCGCTGTGTGCTGTAATTGCAGGAATGGTGTCAGCACTCAGCAAGGGAAAAGAAAAGGGAGGGAGACTAGAAGGGGAGGGACGGGGGCAGGGGTTGTAAAGAATGAGAGTGAAACGAGAGGCTCAGCTTCAATCCACTTGACCGAGCAGGTCAACGGAAATAAATGACTTTCCCCTGACCAAGGCTGGAGCTCTCTCATCCGCTGTGTCACTGCTGCCATATCCCTCCGTCAAGGACAGGAGGGCTCACTTGACTGCAGTTAGACAGAGATAAAACAGTGAAGCACTCAAATCACTGATTAAGTCTCCCTCTCTCTGCCCAACATTCTCATCAATCAGGAGTCTTTGAGATGGCATTTTTAAGAATATTTGTATAATTAACTTTGGGCTAATGTAACACATGTGGCGCTGGCTACATTATAAGACATTAAATGTGTTTTTTGTGTGTGTGTTGTTTGACGATGGATCCTGAAATTGCTGCCGCATGCTGTGCTCCACTCTGGAACTAAAAGGGAAGTTTTGGATGAATTTGAGAAAAGTTTATGTAACTTTCATTTCCGACTGATCTTCTTTATCCTTCGCCAACTGACAACCACTCCTTCCTAATCGCAGAAGGTGAAAGAACGTGCAGTTGGATAAACGAATCCTTCCGCACATCTGGAGATGTAAGTGGTGTGAAATGTGTGAATACTGAGCAGATTTTTATCTTGTGTGCACCTTGTTCACACCACACTAGAGGGAGTCTCTCCATTTCCCACCTGAAAAGACCCTGGCAAGGGCAGGCGTGCCAAGTGGCACAACAGATGGTCCTCTGCTCACCATCATTTCCTCTCGCACAATGCTTCGGGAGCACAGAGAACCCACTGGGAGAGGAATCAGCAGCCTTCCTCTATCTGACCGGCTGAATGAATCTCAGAAGCCACTTCGTAAATCCTCATTATTTTATCAAAGTCTCCTTGCCACTTCATGAGAGTTGAAGGACAAAGGCTATTGTGTAGCTACTGCAGATACGCATTGCATTTCCTGACTCGTTATCCATCCTGCGGTCCTGCTGCCAGGAAAGCTGATTCTGCTTCCATTTGGAGTGTTTTGCCCTCAATGCTCAGGTTGCCACGTGTATGGACTGTTTCATGGATTGCCCGTGTACCAGATGGAACAGCTTTTTAGTTGCACACCTAATCTCCATTGTTTTTCCCTCAAGCAACCAGAGCTTGACTCATTTTCATACATTCTGCTACAGTTTCTTGAAATGTCTTTATGCCCCTAGCATTTAGGTAGTTAAAGGGACAGTTCACCCAAAAATAAAAGTTTTTTAAATCATCTATTCATGCTCATGTCATTCCAAAGCTGTATGATCCATACAAGCCAATTGGGTTCAGTGTTGTTTGGATCTCAAAATCTGTTCCACAGAAAGAAGAAGAAGATAAAAACATACAGTACAATAGTAAATCATGACAGACAAACCTAGTGAAAAATAAATACTAAAATGTATTGTAAATGTAAATGTATTTAACTCTAAGTATACTTAAAAATACATTTACATATTTATGTACTGCAATGCAATACCCTGCAGTTGTACTTTTGGTATACTAAACTGGTTTACTTAAAGTCTGCTAAATTGGAACAACTAATTTTGAACTTTATGCACTTTAATTGTGCGGAAGTTGTGCTGAAGTCCAACTAAATATATACTGAAGTATATTTGACTGAGCTAAAGTCAAACTATTGCAAGTGTACTTCAGGTACACATTAAATATCTTGCATTTAAAGACTGCTATTATTAAAATATTATACAATCCTCATCAATAGTGACATTAAAACACATTTTAGGCATAATATTATGAAACGTGCATGTATACAATAGTACTCCAAATAAAGTTGAATTATAATTTGATAATCGGTAAATATGTTAATAGATTTGAACTATACTTAGTATCAAATAAATGTATTTAAAATATTACTTTTTTTACTAGGGAATGGTGAGCAAATTATCACAGAATTTTTATTTTTAGGTGAACTATAATTTTAAAAACCTTTGTACCTTTCAGAACCTTTGTATAAGCTAAAGTTTAGATTTACTTCCTCAAAGGCAGTACTGGGATAATCTGCCTTCTTCAATCACATGTAATGCATTAATTGTTGTTTTGTGTCCCATGTCTTTGAAACCATCTTTTCCATTATACCTCATTGGATGCACCACAGGTCTGTGCCAAGTGGTCAGACTTTTTCCCAGATGGCGGTCATCTGCTTGCAGTATTCTCATTCATCTGTTGTGCTGCATCCTTTTGAAGCTAAGAGAAACCAAGTGAAGGGTGGCAGTGGATATGCATATGTTGTTTCATGTCTCATGATTTATGTATAGCTGAAACCATCAGGACATTTATATTAAAACATATAATTGGTTTATACTGAATGTAGGCTAGTGAAGTATGTTGAATTAGGGGTGTCAATCAGTTACACGTTTTATCTGAATTATTTACATGATATGTTGCTAAGTGGATAATATGTTGGTATTTAATGATCAAAGACTCCAAACAAAAATAATCATAGACATTACATTTTTGTGGCAGGCAAAAAAGATTGAACAGACAGAATCTTGAGCCCTCCTTTTGAACTCAAAACCATGCACTGCAAATGTCAGAAACCAAACCTTTTATGGGCAGTGGTAACAAATAAAAACAGAGGCAAATAAATAAATAAATACATAATGTTCACTTGTCCATTTATCACAAGGCATGTTGGGTAACCAATAGAACTAGTTGCAAGCACAGGTAGGAATACCTGCAAGGCATTTCTGCCTGCCGCACCTCCGACGGTACCATTAGGGCTGGCTGCAGAGTCGTCAGCTGGGAGCCACCCATCGTTGATGTTTCGCTCCTTTAATCCCAGAACATCTCCGGGTGGTGGAGCAGCAGTAGGGACGTCTACCTACCACCCCCTGCAGCCAGCCCTAGGATCCTTCTCTCCCCCACACCTTGTCCTTTCTCCGTAGCCAGAGCCAGAAACTCCCTTTCTCTGCCTCCTCTGCCAGATCTTTTAATGCCTTTGACAACCTGATGCCTCTTACACCAAGAGATTTCAAGAGCCGTTGAATGGAGGTTACAGTAAAGCCTCGACAGCCAACTTCCACTGGATAGGTGACAGCACTCCACCCTGCCTCTGTGCACGCAGCTGTTAAGTCTGCATACTTCTCCTTCTTCCTTTCAAAGGCAGACTCCAGGTTGTCCTCCCATGGCAAAGTCAGCTCAACCATAATGACTGTGAGAGTAGACCAGAGCAAAATGTCTGGTCGGAGGGAGGTTATGGTGATCTGCTGTGGGAACTTCAGCTGGTGATCAATATCAGCTCTCAGCTCCCAGTTGCATCCGGGTGACAGCAGGGACCACTCCTTTGTGGTACTGCTTAGTGCCTCACCCCCTTGCCTCACAAACTGGATCAGCTCATGCGATGTTACTGGCCTGGCCCTGTTGGCTTCCAGTCTACGTGCCTCGATGACTTCAGCAAGTTTCCGCAGGACCTGGTCGTGAAACCATCCATAACGTCCTTGGGTCAGTGCTGTTTTGCAGCTAGACAGGATATGCTGTAAACTGGGATTCTGCTGTGCCATACCAAAGTTGCAGATTCTGGGGGCTTGGGAGGGTATCATACGTGACCCTGATTAGGAAGCTCAACCTTGCCTGAGGCATCCTCCACAAATTAGCCCACCTCACAACCCTGTCGATACAGGTGGCCTCCCAGGTTGTCCATCTTCCTTGCTGACATTGGCTCACGGCTTTGATCTTGTAGCCCTCCTCTTCCTCCCTCACAACTTCAGAGATCACCAGTTCTTTCCTCTCTGCCTTTAAGGCTTTGGACCACATATTAGACGATGTTCCCCAACCAAAGCCTGCTCTGCCATATTGCACCAATCCAACAACTTCCTGGTGTTTCAGGCAGGTTATGGCCTTGTGTACTGACTGTGATGCTTTCCATTTCCTTCCAGTCTGCACTTGGGCCTTGCTGTTTTGCACTGCTGGATCTGAAGAGTCTTTCAGCTCGAATACTAGCCTTACTTTCTCCAGCTTATAGCCTAAGCTGATGGATTTCAATGGGAGCCTCAAGGTGTTTCTTCCAAACTAGGCTGCATTTGACAAACATCGGGAGAGGCCCAGCCACTCCCGTATGTAGTTGTTTGCCTTTAAATCCATCTTCTGGACTGCTGATAAGGTGATGTCACACAGTTTGAGGGGCCACATCAGACAATGGTACAAGGTGAATTGATAACACCAGACCTTTAGTTTTCCAGGTAGCATGCTCTGGTCAATCTTTTCCGGGCCATCGGAGAGCTGTGAGTTCATGGAAACAGCCATGTGCTTATTGGACAGGTCTGCTGTGCAAAGCCTTCCCAAACTACTCACTGGTTGATCTATCAAGTGTGGAATTTCCTCGCCGTCCACTGAGAAAGAGATGTTGTCTCTCCTAACACCTTTGCAGATCGAGAGACTGCGTGAGTTGGCTGGCATTATCTTCATCCTGGCCCAGTTTAGTAGTTCCTGAAGCCTTTTCAGCAGCCTGGTGGTACATGCTGCTGTCTGGAGGAGGGTGGTAACATCATCCATGTAACTTCGTATGGCCGGGAGTCGCTGACCTGACTGGGATCTGACTCCTCTGGCCATCTGTCTTCCACCAATAAAGATAATTTCAAAGGCTACTGTGAAAAGGATGGGGGAGATGGAACAACCCTTTGCAATCCCTTTCTCTAGCCGATGCCACCCAGTTGAAATTTCCATTGACGTATAACAGACATGGAAGTTATCGAAGTAGCCATGAATAAGGCTCTGGATACTTGCGGGGACATGGAAGAAGTCAAGAGCAAAACTGATAAGTTGGTGGGGAACGGACCCGTAGGCATTTGCGAGATCCAGCCAGACCACATGGAGGTCCGATTTACTGCGCTTGACTGACTGAATCTGTAACCAAATCATCGCAGAATGCTCTACACAGCCTGGAAAACCTGGGACGCCTGCCTTCTGGCAACTGGTGTCATTGTAGTTATTTTCCAGGAGGTAACTGGTCATTCGCTTTGCCATCACCGAAAAGAAGATCTTCCCTTCCACGTTCAGAGGAGCAATGCCGCTGAACTAGCTGATGTTGCGGGAGTCTTTTAATTTTGGGATGAAGGTGGTGACCGTTTTGTTTCATGCTGACGGAATAGCTTTTGATTTCCAGGCAACACTCATCATTTTCCACAACAGCTTCAGGACCATGGGACAGTTCTTATAGACTTTGTAGAGTACACCATTTGGTCCAGCTGCTGAGGCTGCTCTTGCTCGCTCCACAACCTGCTTACTTTCAGACCACTTTCGAGGATTGGTGTCAAACTGCGTGGACGGCTCTGGTGGGTGAGGGACATGCCCCGGCAGTCCAATGGAGCTTTCTCTCAAGCTGTCACTAATCTGCATTTTGATGTAATCCTCCAGCTCCTGTTCAGTGGTGTGCAGCGTCCCGTTCTTCTTCTCCTCCAATAAGCCTCGAGCATACCTAAAAGGGTCATGGAAGAAGCTTGACCTTGCTTTCTCCTTACGGCTTCTGCGTCTCCTAATCTTCTCTGCTCTGCTCACCTCAGGTTTGTGAGTCTAGTTCTAATCTGACCCCACATATTCTTCAAGCCCTCCTTCTCGTGATCCATGGCCTTCCTCTATGCCTTCCGAAGGAGGCGATGTTCCTTTACCAACTGCAAGATTGCCTCTCTGTTTGAGAGGGGTCTTTCTCTGTAGCAGTTCTCCAAATCTCCCTTTGCCTTCTTCATAGACAATGTCTCCAAAGATGTTCAATTTGGCAGTTATACTACCTCTTATTGAGTTCTGAAGGACTGTGTGTAGGCTCTGGTCAAAGCTTCTCCATTCCTGTTTGTTACTGGCTTTTGGCCATTTGACTTTAGCTTTCCGGACTGTCTTCCTGTGTGTATCTCCTGTGGCTTCCCTGCTGGGTGTTTTGGTTCATTGATCACATTGGGGGATTTGCGGTAGATGGTGTGAATCCTGCTGGGTAGGCTGATCTTGCTCCTCCTCTCCAGATGCACTGGTGGGATCCATAGCACTGTGGTGCTCAACCTGGCTATAATAATAATACAAAACTATGTATTCAGTCAAGTTTGGTAATTAGTCTATTATAAAGTATCCGTCTGCATGTGTAAATAGACTAGATGTATGTTTTCCGGGATAGTTTTATGAATGCTATTTTTTTAAGAAGCCATGTCAAGGTGACACAACATGTCTTTGCACTCCACTGCTGTGTTTTCTAAATGTCCTTCTATGTAAACATGCACTAGACAGGCATTTTTGACCTTGTTGCTTTTTAAGAGCCTCACACATGCTTGTCGCAACTGTAGCACAGCGTATCAATGTCAAAACAGCAGACCAATCAGAAGAAAGCAGAACGGGGCAAACATCGCAAACATACAGATCATTTGTCAACAACTTTGCAATAACCAGTATAATTATTTTATCTGCTTGGTTAATTCTTTGTTTGTATGTATGTATGTATGCATTATTTATTTTTATATTTATTTATTTATTTATTCAGATCACATCTCATAAAAGTGGCTTAGCATGTCTCGAAACCTGCCTTCCTTTGGCTTCTGTGCTGTTTTCTTTCTTTCTTTCTTTCTTTCTTTCTTTTGCTTTTTAAGAGCCTCACACATGCTTGTCGCAACTGTAGCACAGCGTATCAATGTCAAAACAGCAGACCAATCAGAAGAAAGCAGAACGGGGCAAACATCGCAAACATACAGATCATTTGTCAACAACTTTGCAATAACCAGTATAATTATTTTATCTGCTTGGTTAATTCTTTGTTTGTATGTATGTATGTATGCATTATTTATTTATATATTTATTTATTTATTTATTCAGATCACATCTCATAAAAGTGGCTTAGCATGTCTCGAAACCTGCCTTCCTTTGGCTTCTGTGCTGTTTTCTTTCTTTCTTTCTTTCTTTCTTTCTTTCTTTATTAACACTTTACAGTAAGGTTCCAATATTTAATATTAGTTGATGTATTAACTTACATGAACAAACAATGAAAAATACATTTATTACAGTATGTATTCATCTTTGTTAATGTTAGTTAATGAAAATATACTTGTTCATTGTTAGTTTATGTTAATTCACAGTGCATTAACTAATGTTAACAAGCAAAACTTTTGATTTTAATAATGCATTAGTAAATGCTGAAATTAAGATTAACCAAGATTAATAAATGCTGTAGAAGTATTGCTCATTCTTAGTTCATGTTAACTAAAGTAGTTAACTAATGAACCTTATTGTAAAGTGTTACCATTTCTTTCTTTCTTTTTCTTTTTTTTACTACAGATTCCTGTGTGTTGTTCCATCCTATTCCACTGTGGTCTGTCCAGCTGCTTTTAAACACAAGAACATGTCTTGTATAGATATGCCCTTTCTCATTCTGTGCTTGTTTTTGGTAAGTGAGGCGAATTGCAAAAAACAGGAGCATGGAATGCTTAAATTGCTCTGATGGTATGGCAATTCATCACCACAGAATGTAAATGCAGACCGAGGGGCTTGATTAATTGCATAGTTTTGTCACGTTTTTTTTTTGTCTTGAACTCTACACACAATCACTTCCACATTTAACCTCAATGCCCAGCACAACTTCCGCTGTGTATGAAAATTGTGAGCACAAAATTAAATCTTGACGAAGTGACAAACAACAGGATAAAGCAATAGTGCCGTGATCCACTTTCAAACTAAAGGTATTTAAAGCTTCTGGAACTAATAACTACAATGTTATGTTTTACAAACTGAAATGTTATGTTTAGCCTATTATATAATAATAATAATAATAATAATAATAATAATAATAATAATAATAATAATGACAATAATATTTTATGTACTATATTATAATATAATTTGTTGTGATCGACACAGTAAAATGAAATGAAGTGGATTTTATCCTCAGCCGACAGTCAGGTGTGGTATATTGCATATACAGCATGATGTCCTGTGCACTCATTTCCCTTCAGTTAAGCTTTTCTATATAAATATGAGGTCTGTCCTGTGGCGAATCATAAATATAAGAAGGCTCTTTAAGTGTCCTCTCTCGCCTGAAACTAATGTGTTAGGCAGCACTCTCAATTACTGTTTTACTGTTGATTTATTTATATATTTATTACATATAAAATTATATTTGTTTATGTCAAAAGAGGGCAAGTGTGAGGAGGGATACAGAGTGGGAAGACAGCTTCACCAAAGTTCACAAAAACCCAGTTAGAAACTTTCTGTCATGGTTGAGAGGGAAAAAATAGAGAGAGAGAGAGAGAGAGAGAGAGAGAGGGAGAGAGAGAGTGCAAGAAGAAAGAAATTCACCCGTTCTTTGCTTAGTGTATAAAAGCCTCAGAGCTCACTGCCCTCCACTGTTTAGATTTAGGATTTCTGCACAGCCCCAGTAAAGCACTTTAGGGCTCTTTTCCCACTGTCGACAAACCCATGTTTCTAGGTCAACCCCTCCCTCTTCCAAAATGTTTTATGAGCCTGCATTAAATGTACATGTCCTTGTCTTATTTCATCTGGGAACAGAGAGAATGCAGCCACAGCAGTGCTTATAGTTCCTCTGTCTGTCTGCAGAGGGCACATAAGGATGGAGAATGAGCCTATAAGGCTAAAAAAAGACTTTAAAGTTTGATGAAGAGCAGAATAGAAGTTAAAGATAGCTGCTGTTCTAATAACAGATAATCTCAGAATGTATCTGGGTAAGGATACATATCAAAATGTGTATGGCCACATTCTCACACAAAGGTAATATATTTATTTTGTCCAACATCAGTAGCTTCCATCTTCTATTAATTATGTAATTTGTTCAAAATGTTTGGGGAAGATTGATTTGGACAATTTCTAATACAACAATGCTTTTACTAGAAAAAAGCAATGTCACTCCAATCATACTCTAGCATAATTTTCCACATAGATTCATACATATTAATAAGACTTTTAAAACCCTCTCAGCTATATGGCATATAGTCGTTGCATTGCTTTGAATTCAGGCTCTTCCAGAACCCATTCAACAGCATACAGAGCATGATTCACTGAAAATATTTACCTTCAGATGATTCACTCCCTCAAGCCTTGTTTGTTCCCTCAAGTGCCTGGGATGCTGCTTTGTGTGCCTCCTCATGAAAGGAACACATTGTTTTTTGTTTTTTTCTCCACATATCTGGCAGGCACAAACCCAATGCAGTTCTGCACCCATCAATATTAAAGAAGAGAGAGCGAGAAAAAATTTGAATGAAATGAGTATAACCGGCATCTCTTTTTAAATGATAGTAGGCTTGGAGTCACTGTTATTTTTCTGAGACCTAAGTGTAAATTTTAAATGCAGAGTCCGCCAAATTGTTGTGTCAAAGTTACACTTAAATGTCTGAATGTCATTAAATTAGATTAAAAAGAAAGCAATGATAATAATACTGATTCTAATGATTAACCTGAAAATAATCATAGACTAATTTCAAAAAGTAATTTCTATTACTTTTAATTTATTTTATTACTGACAAGGTGATTTATGGTGGATGTACTGTATGAAGTCAGTCTCAAGTTTACAGAGATGTCCTAGATGAAATTTGTTCCACACATTTAAACAGAAAGAAGGTGCCCAAATACATTATGTCCTGATTTTGAATACAGTATAGTCATCGTTATATATTTTTAAACCTATCAAATAGGTTAAGTTTAATAAATTCCACTTGGTTTGATATATTTCTATAATGCAAAACCATTCCTAAATTAAACATGGCAGAAGTGTCCAAACAGTTTTTGGGGGCACTATGCATTATTTAATAATGTTTTTACTTGAACTATTTTCTCTCCCAGTTTTGTTAATCATGATTCTGTGTTGCCTAAAATGATTTAAATGAATGTGACCATGTTGTGCGTATCAGGAGCTAGCTGTCAAAGCAGACACCAGTAATTGGGTTTGTGCTGGAAGGCAACAGTAACATGAATATAGTGATGCATGGGTCAGCTGAGACTGACCTTCATAGGGGATGCTCTGCTGGACTGTCAGTCACCAGAGACTTCAATGCCCCCCAGTTTTGGGGGAGTAATCTGATTTCTTCCATGCCTGTTCAAAGAGCATTTTGCATTAAGGGCACCTTAGTGTGAGATCACAGGTCTCACGTCTAATCAGACCATAAGCGACAGTGCACAGGAAGATAAGGCCAGGTGAGTGCTACCTTTGGCTGTTACAGCAAAACATTCCCAGCAAGAGGACAGCAGGTAGCCAACTAAGCGGTTTTGGAAGCAAAATACAGAGCCAAAATAACAAACACAAATACAGAGAGGCTGGAGTAACTACATATGCCTGGAAATAGTGTTACTGCAGCTATATTTTGCCAATGGCACAAATATAAAATATATTGTTGGTATATTATAATTGTGTCTGTGTGTATATCTGTAACGAATCAATCCACTGAAGGCGAGTGTAGTGAAGAACCCAAGTGCAGTTTATTTACAGTTTATTTACTGGAGTATTTTCATTACTCCAGTCTTCAGTGTCACATGATCTTCAGAAATCATTCTAATATGCTGATATTTTGACGTCACTTCCTGTTTGTTGCTGCCGTGTGGTTTGAGTTTAAGCTCCGTCAAGTTAATTCTTTGTCGTCTAATTTTTTATCTTAAAATCAATTTTATACACCATCCTTTTTCAGTTCTATAACGTGTGAATATATCCCCTATCGTATTCTACAACAAAAACAATCAGAGCGCCTTTTTATCACTAGTTCTATTTTTGACTTTCCAAGTCCGCTATTAGCATTCAGCCCGCTAGCATCGCCAGCGTGGTAGCAGCTAATCTCGCTTACACTAATACTCTATTCACACACATTACCATTATTTTACTCACTGTTACTTGTTTTAATGGCGGATGTGTGTCTACCTTTGAGTGCAGGTGAGGACACGTTCGAGCTGTATTCGGTGCAGCTCGAGCTGGAGGCCGTGGAGAAGCAGATCCGGGACCTGGTGGCAAAGCAGACCCAGCTGAGAGCGTGGAGAGCCAGGCTGACGCTCACAAGTCCGAGGTAAGTATACAGCGCGCTGCTAACTCTCCCACCACCTCTACTCCGTGTGTTTCTCTGCACAGGCCCGGTGCACCCAGGACGCGATCTTCCCAGATGTCCTTCACTCCGGCGCTGGGACACCACGGACCCTGGGTGCAGC
>NW_015505315.1:2674967-2687377 GCF_001515645.1 Sinocyclocheilus grahami | reverse complement strand
CGCAAACATACAGATCATTTGTCAACAACTTTGCAATAACCAGTATAATTATTTTATCTGCTTGCTTGGTTAATTATTTGTATGTATGTATGTATGCATTATTTATTTATATATTTATTTATTTATTTATTCAGATCACATCTCATAAAAGTGGCTTAGCATGTCTCGAAACCTGCCTTCCTTTGGCTTCTGTGCTGTTTTCTTTCTTTCTTTCTTTCTTTCTTTCTTTCTTTGGTAACACTTTACAGTAAGGTTCCAATATTTAATATTAGTTGATGTATTAACTTACATGAACAAACAATGAAAAATACATTTATTACAGTATGTATTCATCTTTGTTAATGTTAGTTAATGAAAATATACTTGTTCATTGTTAGTTTATGTTAATTCACAGTGCATTAACTAATGTTAACAAGCAAAACTTTTGATTTTAATAATGCATTAGTAAATGCTGAAATTAAGATTAACCAAGATTAATAAATGCTGTAGAAGTATTGCTCATTCTTAGTTCATGTTAACTAAAGTAGTTAACTAATGAACCTTATTGTAAAGTGTTACCATTTCTTTCTTTCTTTTTCTTTTTTTTACTACAGATTCCTGTGTGTTGTTCCATCCTATTCCACTGTGGTCTGTCCAGCTGCTTTTAAACACAAGAACATGTCTTGTATAGATATGCCCTTTCTCATTCTGTGCTTGTTTTTGGTAAGTGAGGCGAATTGCAAAAAACAGGAGCATGGAATGCTTAAATTGCTCTGATGGTATGGCAATTCATCACCACAGAATGTAAATGCAGACCGAGGGGCTTGATTAATTGCATAGTTTTGTCACGTTTTTTTTTTGTCTTGAACTCTACACACAATCACTTCCACATTTAACCTCAATGCCCAGCACAACTTCCGCTGTGTATGAAAATTGTGAGCACAAAATTAAATCTTGACGAAGTGACAAACAACAGGATAAAGCAATAGTGCCGTGATCCACTTTCAAACTAAAGGTATTTAAAGCTTCTGGAACTAATAACTACAATGTTATGTTTTACAAACTGAAATGTTATGTTTAGCCTATTATATAATAATAATAATAATAATAATAATAATAATAATAATAATAATAATAATGACAATAATATTTTATGTACTATATTATAATATAATTTGTTGTGATCGACACAGTAAAATGAAATGAAGTGGATTTTATCCTCAGCCGACAGTCAGGTGTGGTATATTGCATATACAGCATGATGTCCTGTGCACTCATTTCCCTTCAGTTAAGCTTTTCTATATAAATATGAGGTCTGTCCTGTGGCGAATCATAAATATAAGAAGGCTCTTTAAGTGTCCTCTCTCGCCTGAAACTAATGTGTTAGGCAGCACTCTCAATTACTGTTTTACTGTTGATTTATTTATATATTTATTACATATAAAATTATATTTGTTTATGTCAAAAGAGGGCAAGTGTGAGGAGGGATACAGAGTGGGAAGACAGCTTCACCAAAGTTCACAAAAACCCAGTTAGAAACTTTCTGTCATGGTTGAGAGGGAAAAAATAGAGAGAGAGAGAGAGAGAGAGAGAGAGAGGGAGAGAGAGAGTGCAAGAAGAAAGAAATTCACCCGTTCTTTGCTTAGTGTATAAAAGCCTCAGAGCTCACTGCCCTCCACTGTTTAGATTTAGGATTTCTGCACAGCCCCAGTAAAGCACTTTAGGGCTCTTTTCCCACTGTCGACAAACCCATGTTTCTAGGTCAACCCCTCCCTCTTCCAAAATGTTTTATGAGCCTGCATTAAATGTACATGTCCTTGTCTTATTTCATCTGGGAACAGAGAGAATGCAGCCACAGCAGTGCTTATAGTTCCTCTGTCTGTCTGCAGAGGGCACATAAGGATGGAGAATGAGCCTATAAGGCTAAAAAAAGACTTTAAAGTTTGATGAAGAGCAGAATAGAAGTTAAAGATAGCTGCTGTTCTAATAACAGATAATCTCAGAATGTATCTGGGTAAGGATACATATCAAAATGTGTATGGCCACATTCTCACACAAAGGTAATATATTTATTTTGTCCAACATCAGTAGCTTCCATCTTCTATTAATTATGTAATTTGTTCAAAATGTTTGGGGAAGATTGATTTGGACAATTTCTAATACAACAATGCTTTTACTAGAAAAAAGCAATGTCACTCCAATCATACTCTAGCATAATTTTCCACATAGATTCATACATATTAATAAGACTTTTAAAACCCTCTCAGCTATATGGCATATAGTCGTTGCATTGCTTTGAATTCAGGCTCTTCCAGAACCCATTCAACAGCATACAGAGCATGATTCACTGAAAATATTTACCTTCAGATGATTCACTCCCTCAAGCCTTGTTTGTTCCCTCAAGTGCCTGGGATGCTGCTTTGTGTGCCTCCTCATGAAAGGAACACATTGTTTTTTGTTTTTTTCTCCACATATCTGGCAGGCACAAACCCAATGCAGTTCTGCACCCATCAATATTAAAGAAGAGAGAGCGAGAAAAAATTTGAATGAAATGAGTATAACCGGCATCTCTTTTTAAATGATAGTAGGCTTGGAGTCACTGTTATTTTTCTGAGACCTAAGTGTAAATTTTAAATGCAGAGTCCGCCAAATTGTTGTGTCAAAGTTACACTTAAATGTCTGAATGTCATTAAATTAGATTAAAAAGAAAGCAATGATAATAATACTGATTCTAATGATTAACCTGAAAATAATCATAGACTAATTTCAAAAAGTAATTTCTATTACTTTTAATTTATTTTATTACTGACAAGGTGATTTATGGTGGATGTACTGTATGAAGTCAGTCTCAAGTTTACAGAGATGTCCTAGATGAAATTTGTTCCACACATTTAAACAGAAAGAAGGTGCCCAAATACATTATGTCCTGATTTTGAATACAGTATAGTCATCGTTATATATTTTTAAACCTATCAAATAGGTTAAGTTTAATAAATTCCACTTGGTTTGATATATTTCTATAATGCAAAACCATTCCTAAATTAAACATGGCAGAAGTGTCCAAACAGTTTTTGGGGGCACTATGCATTATTTAATAATGTTTTTACTTGAACTATTTTCTCTCCCAGTTTTGTTAATCATGATTCTGTGTTGCCTAAAATGATTTAAATGAATGTGACCATGTTGTGCGTATCAGGAGCTAGCTGTCAAAGCAGACACCAGTAATTGGGTTTGTGCTGGAAGGCAACAGTAACATGAATATAGTGATGCATGGGTCAGCTGAGACTGACCTTCATAGGGGATGCTCTGCTGGACTGTCAGTCACCAGAGACTTCAATGCCCCCCAGTTTTGGGGGAGTAATCTGATTTCTTCCATGCCTGTTCAAAGAGCATTTTGCATTAAGGGCACCTTAGTGTGAGATCACAGGTCTCACGTCTAATCAGACCATAAGCGACAGTGCACAGGAAGATAAGGCCAGGTGAGTGCTACCTTTGGCTGTTACAGCAAAACATTCCCAGCAAGAGGACAGCAGGTAGCCAACTAAGCGGTTTTGGAAGCAAAATACAGAGCCAAAATAACAAACACAAATACAGAGAGGCTGGAGTAACTACATATGCCTGGAAATAGTGTTACTGCAGCTATATTTTGCCAATGGCACAAATATAAAATATATTGTTGGTATATTATAATTGTGTCTGTGTGTATATCTGTAACGAATCAATCCACTGAAGGCGAGTGTAGTGAAGAACCCAAGTGCAGTTTATTTACAGTTTATTTACTGGAGTATTTTCATTACTCCAGTCTTCAGTGTCACATGATCTTCAGAAATCATTCTAATATGCTGATATTTTGACGTCACTTCCTGTTTGTTGCTGCCGTGTGGTTTGAGTTTAAGCTCCGTCAGGTTAATTCTTTGTCGTCTAATTTTTTATCTTAAAATCAATTTTATACACCATCCTTTTTCAGTTCTATAACGTGTGAATATATCCCCTATCGTATTCTACAACAAAAACAATCAGAGCGCCTTTTTATCACTAGTTCTATTTTTGACTTTCCAAGTCCGCTATTAGCATTCAGCCCGCTAGCATCGCCAGCGTGGTAGCAGCTAATCTCGCTTACACTAATACTCTATTCACACACATTACCATTATTTTACTCACTGTTACTTGTTTTAATGGCGGATGTGTGTCTACCTTTGAGTGCAGGTGAGGACACGTTCGAGCTGTATTCGGTGCAGCTCGAGCTGGAGGCCGTGGAGAAGCAGATCCGGGACCTGAACATCAATACACGACAAAGAACAATGACAACATCATGGCTACTTATAACAGACAAGAGGGTCACATGACAAGAACAAACCAATGGGAAGCAAGACACATGACTAGGACAACCAATCATAACATGACACATGAACCAAAGAACAAATCAGAACATAACACACAGACAAGGGAATCACATGACAGAACGTGATCACATGTGGGGCAAAGAACACATGACAAACCGGGAAATTAAACTAAGATCATGAATACAAAGCAAAAGACATGAACACCAACACAAGCCAAAACAAACCCTGACATATCCCCCCTTCTAAGAGTGGCCCCTGACGCCCTAATGTAACATCCACCCCAACCAACACAACAAAACGTCTAGGAGGGTGGAGGACTGGAGGTGGTCCAGGGGGTGGGATGGAGGGCCAGGGCCGTGAAGAGGAACAGGCAGAGAGGGGAGCCATGGCGGAGGAGGCAGAGCGGGGGGCCATGGCAGAGCGGGCAGAGCGGGGGTTCAGGGCAGAGTGGGCAGAGCGGGGGGCCATGGCGGAGCAGGCAGCCATGGCGGAGCAGGCAGAACAGGGAGCCATGGCGGTGCAGGCAGATCAGGGAGCCATGGCGGGGCAGGCAGCCATGATGGTGCAGGCAGAGCAGGGTGGCTGGGTGATGACGGCAGAGCAGGAAGCCATGGCGGAGCAGAGACATGGACAGACCACTTGCCTGAGACAGAACAAGCATTGAGTTCATGAACGGCCTCCATGGCCGTAACAGGACAGGCAATGAATTCATGGACTGCTTCTTAGTCATGACAGGGTAGACAGTGAGTTCATAAACGGCCTCCTTGGCCGTGGCAGGACAGACAGTGAGTTCATTAACGGCCTCCATGGCCGTAACAGGACAGACAGTGAGTTCAAGAACGGCCTCCTTGGCCATGGCAGGACAGACAGTGAGTTCATGAATAGCCTCCATGGCCGAAACAGGGCAGGCAGTGAGTTCGAAAGCGGACGCCACCACCTCAGGAGGTTCTGCAGCGGATGCTGCCACCTCTGGAGGTTCTGCAGTGGAAGCTACCACTTCTGGAGGCACTGGATTGAATCCATGGACAGGAGAGGCCTTTGAAGCCAACTCATGGATAGGAAAGGCCTCAGGAGCAGGTTCGTGGATAGGAGAGGACTCTGGAGCACAGTGTGCAGCCCACACGCTCAAAATGGCAACCGCCATTACAGGAAGGGCAGCAGAGTGTGGCATGACCTCTAAGATGGCAGGGCTTGAGAGCACTGACGTTACCAGGATGTCTGCAGCTCGCACCGACATCAGAGGTGGGTCCATCACACTCGCAATCAGACCTTTCAGTCCAAGCCCAAGCTCCGCGTCCAACTCAGGTGTGGCGGCCTCAGGCGGGGACTTTGTAGACATGACATGAGTAAACTTGGACTTAACTGGCATGATTTGAGCAGGTCCTGGAGTAGCGGGCATGACGTGAGCAGGTTTTGGCATAGCAGACATGACGTGTGCAGGCTGTTGCTTGGCAAGCGTGACGTGAGCAGGCTGTGGCTTGGCAGACATGATGTGAGCAGACCTTGGCTTGGCAGGCATGACGTGAACAGGCTTTGGGTAAGTGTCATGTTCCTCCTCCATGACACCCACAGTGAAGGCAGAGCAACTCATTCGCAGAGAAAAGTCTATGTATTGTTCAAGTGACCAGTGTGGGGTATTGGGTGGCATTAACTGTGATATGTCCTTAATTAAACCAAAACGAAAAATGTCTTTTAGGAAGATTTCATTAAAGTCTACCTTGTGACAAAGTCCACAAAAGTCCTCCACGTAATCCTCTATGGCCCGGTTTCCTTGATGAAGGCAGAGGAGGCGTGAAACTGCTGGTTTCATTTTGGAGGTCATGTATTCTGTAACGAATCAATCCACTGAAGGCGAATGTAGTGAAGAACCCAAGTGCAGTTTATTTACAGTGTGATCCAAACATACAAACAGTAATCCGTGACTTGACTTAACATGAACAGACTTGACTTGACTAGGCATGAACAGACTTGACGAGGCATGAACAGACTTGACTTACCGACAGCGGGTTACAACATCAATACACGACAAAGAACAATGACAACATCATGGCTACTTATAACAGAAAAGAGGGTCACATGACAAGAACAAACCAATGGGAAACAAGACACATGACTAGGACAACCAATCAGAACATGACACATGAACCAAAGAACAAATCAGAACATAACACACAGAAGGGAATCACATGACAGAACATGATCACATGTGGGACAAAGAACACATGACAAACTGGGAAATTAAACTAAGATCATGAATACAAAGCAAAAAACATGAACACCAACACAACCCAAAACAAACCCTGACAATATTATATTTTTGTTTAACATGTTTTATAAGAAGAAGAAGAGGAGGAGGAAGAGAATAAATAGATAAAGAATATGTCAATGATTAAAATATATATTGCCATACACTACTGTTCAAAAGTTTGTAAGTAAGATATATTTACAGCATCACAGTTTTTACAAAAATATTAAGCAGCACAACTGTTTGATGATAAGATATATAACAACATACAACAACAACAAAAACAACAATAATAATTATTATTATTATTGTTATTATTATTATTATTATTGTTATTATTATTATTACTACTGAGCACCACATCAGCATATTAAAATAATTTCTAAAAAATCATGTGAGACTGAAGACTGAAGTTTTGTCAGTACAGAAATAAATTACATGTATTCCATATATTCAAGCTATTTAAACATTGTAATAGTGTAATAACATTTTACAATATGACTTTTTTACAGTATTAAATAAATAATCTTGTAAAGCGGGCTTGCAATAATGAACATTCAAAAATCTATTCAGACGGCAAACTTATAAACAGTAACATATACAAATACAAATATGTAAACATTGATACGGTAACAGACACAATATGCATTATTCTGGATCCACCGCACCTTGTGTAAAACCGACATTTCTTACCCCAGAAGACAACCTTCATGCCCTCTCCACAAAGGTATGGAACAGCGTCACCTTAAAGCTAAAATAACTGATGACTCACTGAATAATTCAGAACATATTAGAATGTGCACAGTATCTCAGTACTCCCAGGACCGAGTTCCTAATTATGAAACTAAACTTGATCGAGACATAAATCCAGCCCACTGTGCCTCTGGTGTGCCGTGGATCTTCAAGTCAGCCTTACTACCTCAATCCTCCATGCAGGAGCAGTACAACTTTCCAGAGGAGCCCAGAGGGTACCGTTAGCTAGCGTTCCTTAGACCCACTAACCAGCCCACACTCCATCTCCATCAAGCCCGTGTGGACTACTTTAATAGCACCCTTTAATGGGCCTTCCACATGCTTTACAACAGGACTTTATGATGGATGTTAGGGGAGGCATAATAGGGAATAATGAGTCTTTTGTTGGGCAGTATCACCCCCCCCCCCCCCCCCCCCCCCAGCCATCACAACACAATGTGCCAGAGTCACCAAACAGCTCTGTGTGTTTAGAGCGGCACAGTAAACCTGAGTGCAAATAATTAATGCCAAGAGATTCCTGCTCTGGTTTTATGCTAACCTTGTGAATACCCATCATTGGCTTCTCAGTGATTTTGATACAGCACTGCTTCAATAATAATTTGTTTCCTCCAAGGTCAATTATAAGCTCATTGTGTAATCATGACATATAAATCACCAAATTTACTTCTAATATAGATGCTTAAACTGTGTACTGGCATAGATCATTCAATAATAAGATGATTTTGCTGTCCCATAACAATTAGCTTAAGAAAACCTCACAGATTCCACCGAGATTAGGCAACACATTATTGTGCTTTTGACCCTATTATAAACATTGTACACACTGCAGATTAATGCACAACTGTGAAGCTCGTTAAAGTCACAAAGCTCTTATTCTGTTGCTAGTATACAGTTTGACACTAAATTTTCCTTACATCTACCTTGGAACACCTACAGTATACAGTATAGAAATAAAGAAATCAATAAAATAAAAAAAGACTCTTAAAAGGGATAAAATGCCTTTGGTATAAAAACGTTTTATTATGTATGTATGTATGTATGTATCTATGTATGTATGTATGTATGTATGTATGTATTTATTTATTTATTTATTTATATTTTGTTGTTTGGTTCACAATATAATTGTCATCCTGTTAAAAGTTTCATTATGAATATGTTCTAAGATGGATTAGATGTATGTCCTTATAATATTTTGTTAGTATAAAGTTGCACACACTGAATTAAAAAAATAATTATAATAAATAAATTCTTATAATTTGGACATAATGAGGGACATCATATCAAATAGAGAATATTTCTGCCATGGAAATGAAAGAAAGAAAGAAAGAAAGAAAGAAAGAAAGAAAGAAAGAAAGAAAGAAAGAAAGAAAGAAAGAAAGAAAGAAATTGTGTACTGTAACTGTGACTTTTTCTGTTTTACGATTTTGATTTTTTTTTTCTTATAATTAAGTCTTAATTTGAAAGATAAAAATTTTAATATTTGTATTTATTTATTTATTTACATTAAATGATTACATTAAATTGCGGAAACAGTCTTTCACGTTGAATTAAAAAAACATGTCCATGATGCTTCTGTAATTTTTAAGATTTTATAAATTTCCATGACTTGGAAAACATAACAGACCTGAAAAGTTATGAATGTTAGATTTTGATGGCTAGCTCATTAATTTAATAATCAAGTATCAGTACTAGTATATTAGCTCTGGCAATAATTGTGCAATTGCATGTGTGTGTGTGTGTGTGTGTGTGTGCATGTCAATAATTACTACTAATACAGGAAACAAATAATAAAATAAACATAAAATTCAAATCACTGGCATGTAACGAGAACTACATTGTTTTGCTTGCATAGAAAGGCAGACAATAACTATTTTGAGGTTGGCAATATACCATCAAAAATTTCAATTATGAATTAGTATTTTAAAAGATGGGACAATTTCTGCTTGATGTGTTTTGATATTTTGCACATTTACTCAACATTCTTATGACCTGCCATGCTTGTTGACAGTAACTTGTGACAACCTTGTTCTCCTCAAATAATGCTAGTAAATGATGGCATTATGCTCTTTTGGTAATCCACTCTGATTTAGTTTTCAGTGGCAAATTAGTATGAAAGGTTTTTTTCCTTCCTTCCTTCCTTCCTTCCTTCCTTCCTTCCTTCTATACATACATACTAGAAAACAGGGACATTTCAGACAGTTCCCTTTTCATCCATTTCTCAAGGTCATGCTTGCTTCTGAATATCTTATGGGGTAAGTCAGTGAAACTGTTTTACTGTGTGCAGGTTCAGCTTTAAAGTAGCATGAAGCATTAGTCACTGAATATTAGTCTAGTATAACATAATCCTCTCTTCAAAAACCAGCAGTAGCCTACCATCCCTGCACATGTACATGTATCTGGGCAAGTCAGCTTTGATGCAGAGTCTACATTTGAATAGTGACATCATCCATCACTATGACTGTAAGTCCTAATGGCCCTCTATACTTCTTGGACATTGAATACAAGGATGCACAACAACACTCAAATCCATAGTGAAGCAATATAAAGTCCAATATGTAATACTGATCTGAAATACCACAGCTGTGATTTCCAATTTTTGTTTGAATGTTTATATATGTATGTAAAACATGCTACCATTCAAAAGTAACTCTCAATGTTTTTAAATATTTTTTAGTTCAACAAGAACACATTACATTGATGAAAGAGACATTTATAATGTTCAAACACACACACACACACACACACACACACACACACACACGTGTTTTCAAAATTGATACCAATAAGAAATGTTTCTTGAGCACCAAATCAGCATATTAGAATAATTTCTAAAGGATCATGTGACACTGAGGACTGGCTGCTGAAAATTCAGCTTTAGCATCACATGAATGAATTGCATATAAAAATATATTAAAACAGATAATTTATAATTTATTATATTTATTAACAATTTATTAACAGAGAGGTTATTTCAAATTCTATTTGATTATAGTGTATTTTGTATCACATAAATGCAGCCTTAGTGAACATAAGAGACTTCATGAACATCAGAATATTTTGAATGCTACATTTCTAGTTGTGTATGTGTGTTTGTACACTACACAACACACACACACACACACACTCTCTCTCTCTCTCTCTCTCTCTCACACACACACACACACACACACACACAGAGTAGTGTATTTAAACGTATACAATGAATCATTCCTGATGTAATTGGTGTTTTCTTTTTTATTATTATGATTTTTTTTAAATAAACTACTTCTTGTAAATCTCTGTTATGCTTCCATTTTGCCTTTGCCCTTATTCATCTTCTTGTTTTAGGTGAAGTGTGTCATTTCTGCACCACTAGTAAAATTAAAAAATAATGTCTGTTTTCAAACAAGTTGCTAATACTCCTGCCATCTGCCGTTGTTGCATGTTCATGTAACACACCTGAAACTCGGTAAAATCCAGCACAGGTCAATCTTTGCCATCCAGCTCAGTGTCAGCTAACATTACATGCAGATAAGGCAGACAGAAACATTCCTAATAAGCACACGGATGCAAATGCATGTGCTTGACTAATCTCCTTACATTCTGGGGTGCAGGTCATGTGTCTGATGTGAGGAATTAATCTGTGTATGTCTGCCATGTTATTGCTTAAGCTCTGCTTCTGACAGGCTTTAATGGTGATGAGGGAAGTCAGGCTACGGTGTGTTTCGCAGAGACTTCTATACTGAGACACACATCAAACCTCTATCCTTGGCCCGAGAAAGTAATGTTATTAAACCTTTATGTCAGAAAAAAACCTGAAACATTTTAAATGTTCTGAGCTTCTGTGGAAGTTCTGTGGGCCAATTGCTTTGGACTTATCTCACCATTAAATTGAGGTTCTGGTTATGAATGACGATATATACAATGTCATGAAAACCCTTTAAAGCTTAATTTATAGTTCGAATATAAATGAATAGGTGATGGATGTGGGAGCATAAACATGTCAGATTAGTTTTGTTCAGGACTTAACAGCACAGAACCTGAAACATTTTAAATGTTCTGAGCTTCTGTGGAAGTTCTGTGGGCCAATTGCTTTGGACTTATCTCACCATTAAATTGAGGTTCTGGTTATGAATGACGATATATACAATGTCATGAAAACCCTTTAAAGCTTAATTTATAGTTCGAATATATATGAATAGGTGATGGATGTGGGAGCATAAACATGTCAGATTAGTTTTGTTCAGGACTTAACAGCACAAAATCATTGCCAGCGTGAATTGAAAAAAAATCTCTCTCTCTCACACATACACAACAACAACTATGTTAACAAATTTATTTACAATAATCCTCAATGCATGTTAACATAATATCGTATTTGCTTGGATAATATAAATGGATTTAATAAAGACATGCGTCAGAATATTTAAACAATTGATGTTTCCTTCATCCTATTTTCTTCCTTTTTTTCTTTCTCTCTCCTCAATGTTTCCTATAGTACTGTTTATGAATGTTCTTGAGAAAGCGGCTTGAAGCTGTCAGGGCCTGTGAGGTGATAAAAACCTTGAGGAGGAGAATAACACCTTCATTCTGACACATGAAAAGGAATCAAATTCTCTGGAGCCTTCTGCATAGAGGAGATAGGCTTTATTTTTTCCTCTTCCATAAACATACCACTGCATTAAAGGTGAAGTGTGTAATTTCATCAATACTAGCGGCACAAGGCGGAATTGCAAAAATAATGACTGATTTCAATCAAGTTTTATGAACAGTCCTGCAGACAGAAGTGGTTACCAAATGCAAGTTGAAGTAGATAGCCTAAATTAAATATTACTCCAGTAAAAAATATGAGTACTTTTAAAAGTAGAAGTACAGTTTACATTTTACCTTACTATAATACAAATCTACTTTTTGTAATAAATAAATAAATACTTAATGTAAGTAATGTAATATAGTAATGTAAGTAATACTTAATCCATCACTGGTCAATAAACAAAAAATTAAAAAACACATTAAACACACAAAACATTCCAATATCATTTTACATGTGAAACCAAAATCTGAATTTTAATAGAAACTCTATGCAAACATAATAGATTTCCATATATATA
>NW_015505315.1:2651620-2674755 GCF_001515645.1 Sinocyclocheilus grahami | reverse complement strand
TATAAAAACATGACATGTGGCCAAGCATGGTGACCCACACTTGGAATTAGTGCTCTGCATTTAACCCATCCAAAGTGCACACACACAGCAGTGAACACACACCCGGAGCAGTGGGCAGCCATTTATGCTGCGGCGCCCGGGGAGCAGTTGGGTGTTCGGTGCCTTGCTCAAGGGCACCTCAGTCGTGGTATTGAAGGTGGGAGAGAGCACTGTACATTCACTCCCCCCACCTACAATCCCTGCCGGTACGAGACTCAAACCCACAACCTTTGGGTTACGAGTCAGACTCTCTAACCATTAGGCCACGACTTCAACAATAAACAACAGTAAAATCTGACAATAGTAATTTACACGGCATTGGTACACAAGCAGCTTGATGAGTTCTTGACTCATTTCGATTCCAATTTTAAATCATATGACCACTTTAGTAAGACAAATGTATATAATGTAATGTATAGTGACAACCGGCTCAATTCAAAAAGCTAATGTTTCATTCTGTGCAATTTATGAACCGATTCAACTGATTTTTTTTGCTGTTGATGGTTGGGATGCTCAAGCACCACAGAGTCACAGTGTATAATCAATAATAATTCAGAGAACTGCAGTCTGGGGAAATCAACTGAAACAAAAGGATTGATAACATGAAATCAAGTGTAAGGCTTTTATTCATGACATACAACTGTTGGATTCATAACAAGCATTGTCCAGCAGACCAACTAGAACCAACCCTCTTCTGTTCAGTGTAATGATCATAAGGCATTTTTTCCTTTCAATTAGCGTATGTATAGTGTGAACCTATTAACCCCAATCATGAATTCATTTTTTTTTTGTCTTCCGAGTAATTTCTCCCTCCGGTCTCATTTAAATGAACACACCCTGAGCACTTTCTGTGTTTGAGGTTGAAAGACATGAGCTATTTTGTGGGGAACAGAACCCCATGCTGTGCAGGAGATTAAAGACATTGTGTTTGTAAATCAAGTACTTGGCTTGGTAATAAGGCTAATGGACTAATCAGAGATCACATTTATAAATAGAAGTTTTAAATGGAAGAGCCACACAGTTCAAAGTTTTAAAGTTTCAAAGTATTAGCTTGTCTTTATATTTAGCCAAAACCTGGTTTGTAAATTATGACAAACTAGGGTAAAGGATCATGCGTTTTTTTTTTTTTTATAATCAGTTGCATGCTTCGAAATTAACAGCAGCTTGCTCTTGAAGAGCATCCGTGGCTTCAGAACATGCTCCTCTGTCTCTCTTATCTTCATCTTATTGACAACAGATGGGATCTTAACCTTTTAATCTACATCTGCAAATCCTCATGCTGTCTTCATTACAATGCTGCAGTGAAATGTCTCCAGGATTCTGTCTGTTAGCGAGAAAATGCCTCCAGCAAAATTTAATCAAACCACCGCCAAATTGAACTATAAGGATTTGTATTTATTTATTTTTTGGATGAGAACATCAAGAACATCATACATGCCTATGTTTATGTGAAATGTAAAAACACATTTGATGCTTAATAAAACGAAATGATTTCCATAATTATATTATATGTGTAATAGTATTATATTTAAATCAATACATTTTAAAAATATTTTAATAACTAAAAGCACTTTGACCTATACATTTGAACAAAAAAAATGTAATCTATTCTTATCAAGGACAATAACTATTAACAATATCACAGCTATAACGTTCATGACAGAGAGGAATGGTATTGTTAGAATCACTGTCAGATATTTTTTTTCCAGCTAATTATAGGTGGGGTAAGTGATTTTTCAAAAACTCTTTAGAAAACAGATTTGGGCTGAATAGCAAAACAAACTTGTAGCCAATCAGCAGTAAGGCGAGTGTCTACTCATGATGTGGAAGAGAGAACGTTCAGTGCACGGGACGGACATTAGCCAAGCCGAGCAACAGAAAGATAGAGATGGTGGATAAAAAACAAAAGAGGAAAACGTCAGCGGAATAAAATAAGGCTTAAGGCAATAAGGCAAGGATCAGCTTTCCAGCGCTGGAGAGAACACAAGGAGCGGAAGGCCTGCGATCGGATGCCGAGGTTGCTTTGTTTCTTCTCCATAGGTGAGTAGCACCGTGTCTGCACAACAGCTAAAGTCTGTCAAGTACACTGGATGCAACAAAGCGACCGTTGAAAATCATTTGAAATTTGTGTCAATACGTCATAAATAGAACGCAGCAGCAGTTTTCTGTCGGTGATGTGTCGTGTCGTGCTGCGCCGCATCCAGTGTAGACCATAGATATGTATGTATATCTATATGGTGTAGACAGCATCACTGATTATAATGAGTTCTATAGTATATTGTCGCGCCGCTCCACTCGCGTCCGGTGTAGACACAGTGAAACATTGGTTTTGCTTTGTTTCACAGAACTAATCGTTGCCTGGGTTGCATACGTATGTGTGGGGCAGAGCTATCAAAATAGGGGCGAGACCCTTTTGGGGTAGGGGCGTGTTTGTTTTGGTGATTTCAGATGTCAACATTGGTTTCCAGTAATCGCTTACACCACCTTGAACAGTAAAAATCATTGACATCCAATCAGAATCCACCCCGACTTTAAAAAGTTTGAGAATTTAAAGTGGCAGTACACAAAATGTCAGCACCTGCATAATAAACATAACACTATAGTGCATTGGTGTGGAAGTTAATATCATTATCTTTATAGTTATCATTCTTGGTGTGAACAGACCTTTTAGACTATTATCTTCCCTTTGAAAAAAACTTTGCCCAGAATCAGATAAAATAGAGTTTAAAAATAACATCAAATCAAAATAGTCAAAATTTTGAAGCCATTTTTTTTTCTCACTTATGCAGCTGGTATATTTTCTGACCTTAGCTTTGTAGGTCAGTACTATTATGTTATGTTTCATCATGTTCAGTCAATGATCTGTATTACAAGGTTAAGCAAGCACTATAGCATTTCAAATTAAATCATTTCAATTTAGGACAATATCGATCGTATAGCGCTGAAAGATAATAAGTGTTCATATTATGTTTCTGTCACAATGGGAAAATTTATTTTTAGCACTTAAAGAGAGATAATTTGTTTAAAGTTGATAATACGTTCTTCAGATATTGTGATTAAAATTGAGTGAAAGTGGCAAAGTAGTTTGTGCTACATAAAAAGCATACAACCTCATTAATTTGCTTGCAACTGATTAGTAGGAAAATAATCTTGACCCTATAGGTGTCAGGGATAGTCCAGCTTCGTCAGGCCCAATCACCTCACACACCCGTTCACAATCACCGGATTACTAATCAGCCACACCTGTCACCACCTCATCAACACTAGCTCAAATACTCAGTCACTGCAGTTGCACTTTGTCTGGTCTTGAGTTCACTACGCTACTCCTTACCTGACTCACGAACCTGGACTCCAACCTGTCACCCACCTGACCGCAAAGTCATCTTCCGTCAGATCCGAAAAAGACCCAAGAAAGCAGTCACTAAATGAGATAGATCACTTCAGTTCCTGGAACTCTTTCGGTTCAACCCATTTGCTCTCCATATCTCCCCTCAACACCTCTGTTCAATAAAGAACCCTGCTTACCTGTACATCTCCGTTTTGGTCTCCTTCTGTACTGTGACAGAAGACCAGACCGCCCAAGCTCTACATGGAGCCTCAACCACAGAACCCCACTTCACTGGAGGATTTAATTCAAGCCTTTCAAACACCCGTTGTGTCTGCCTCCCACAGTCCCTTGGCCCGGCCCGCTATCTTCTCCAGTGAGGAGGAGGATTGTGGTGGCTTCCTGTTACAATGCTCCCTATATTTTGAGATGCAGTCTCAAGCCTTTCCTAACGACCGTGCCAAAGTTGCATTCATGATTTCTCATCTCGCAGGCCGCTCTCTTCCCTGGGCCCAGTCCATGTGGGAAGGTAACAGCCAAGCCATTCACGCTCTATCTACATTTACATCCCATTTCAAGGAGGTGTTCAGTCACGCCGCCGCAGAAATCTCCGTGCATGATCAGCTCTTCCGCATCAGTCAAGGCACGGCTTCCGTGAGTGAGTATACAGTCAAATTCCGCACTCTGGCGGTGACTAGTGGATGGAATGAAGTGGCCTTACTTACCGCGTTTCGTCAAGGGCTTAACGCCGACATTCGTCTACAAGTGGTTATTTTTGACGATATAGTGGGTTTGGAAAACTTCATTCAGAAGGCTATCAAGATCTCCCAACATCTCCAGGCCTGTAAGCATGCCATGCCACTCTCCTCACCGTCCACATCTGCCTCACCACCTCCAGCACCCGAACCCATGCAAGTGGATTCGTACCATCTCACCCATGCGGAGCGTACACGGAGGATTACATCCGGACTATGCCTATATTGTGGGGAGCATGGACACTTGATTCGCTTGTGTCCTATCCGTCCTGCACGACCCACGGTGAGTACTATCCAGCTCAGCCCTCAAATTACTACCTTGACTCGAATGAATGGATTAGTAATGTCATTTTACCAATCCCTTTCAGCGCAAGCCCTTGTAGACTCTGGTTCTTCGGGTAACTTCATATCCCGCGGCACCCTCCAAAGACTTCAACTAAGATCGCTGAAGAATGCCCATGTCCTGAATATCCTCACCATTCAAGGAAAGCCGTTGGGTCATGGTAAGATCCGATTGTGCTCCCCCACAATCACGCTCCGCATTGGGTGCCTTCATGAGGAACTCATCTCTTTTCTGGTGCTGGAGAATTCCACCGTGGAGATCATCCTGGGACGCCCCTGGTTAACCCAACACTCTCCCATAGTTCACTGGACCACCAATGAAGTTCTACAATGGAGTGAGTACTGTCTGCTGAACTGTATGACCGAAATTCGTCCACTGTCACCTTGTCTCCTCCCTGTCTGTGCTACCTCCATAGAGAGCCCCGAACCCACCGAACAGCACAGCATTCCCTCTGAATACCGGGCGTTTCAGGATGTGTTTAGTGTCTAGTTGCAAGCGGGCCGCTACTAAATTACCACTTCATCGGCCATTGGACTGTGCCATAGATTTGCTGCCTGGAGCTCAACTCCCTAAGGGTAGAGTGTATCCATTGTCCATCCCGGAGCAAGGAGCGATGGAGGACTACATTAAGGAGGCTCTCCAGCAAGGCTTCATCCGTCCCTCCACATCACCGGCAGCATCCAGTTTAGGAGGCTTGCAAAACCTTTTATTGATTACAGAACTCTCAACTCTCAAAACTGTTAAATACCCAAATCCCCTTCCACTAGTGCCGGCTGCCCTGGAGGAACTTCGTGGAGCTCGTATCTTCTCCAAGCTGGATCTGCGAAGTGCCTATAACCTCGTTCGTATCCGTCATGGTGACGAGTGGAAGATCGCTTTCATAACGCCCACCGGACACTATGAATACCTTGTTATGCTGTATGGACCATCCAACTAACCTTCTGTATTCCAAGGATTTATGAACGAGGTGTGAAGGTGAGGCTGAACATCGCCATCACATGGAGCAGGTCTTACAACAGCTGAGAAAATACCACCCCTATCTCAAGCTGGAGAAGTGCGAGATCCACCTTACCACCATCAAGTTCCTCAGATATGTGATCAGCCCCCAAGGTATCCAGATGGATGACAAGAAGGTCCAAGCCATTCATAACTGGGCAAAACCCAAAACCGCTAAAGAACTCCAACGCTTTCTGTGATTCTCAAATTTCTACCGTTGTTTCATCCACCACTTCAGTCAGAACACCGCCGCCCTAACTTCTATGCTCAGAAACAAGCCCAAGTCTCTGTCCTGGACGCCTGAAGCCCTCGAGAGTTTTGAAAGGCAGAAGGAAGCCTTCTGTACCGCTCCTAACCTCACCCTTCCCGATCCTCCGAAACCATTCATCGTGGAAGTTGATGCATCCACAGTAGGGGTGGGAGCGGTTCTCACACAACATTCCGGAGAGCCTCCTGTCCTCCATCCCTGTGCATACTTCTCCAGCAAGCTTTCCCCGGCGGAGCAAAATTATAATATCGGGAACCGCGAGCTACTCGCCATCAAACTTGCACTGGAGGAGTGGAGACATTGGCTGGAGGGAGCTATTCATCACTGGATCTTGGAGTATCTTCATGAGGCCTAGCGCTTAAACCCTCGTCAGGCGTGGTGGGCGCTGTTCTTCACCCGTTTTCAGTTCTCTGTTACCTACCGTCCCGAAACCAAGAACACCAGAGCAGACGCTCTGTCGCATCTCCATCAGCCCACGGAACGATTACTACCCTCTGAGACAATTCTCCCTCCAGCCATCATTGTGGGTCCCATCCAGTGGATGCTCGACGAAGAGATCTGTCGAGCCACCCAATCAGAACCTGCTCCGCCGGGAGGTCCAGAAGGGAAGGTCTATGTTCCATCCACTCTCCGCAATACCCTTCTGTACTTGCTGCACTCCTCTCCGGGCTCTGGACATCCAGGCAGCCAGCAAACCCTCTCGCTGCTTGAAACCCGCTACTGGTGGCCCGCTATGGCCCGAGAAGTTAAACACTTTGTACAAGGATGCTCAGTCTGTGCCATCACCAAATCTCCCTTTCAGCTGCCACAAGGAACACTGGTACCACTTCCCATACCTCACCGGCCCTGGTCCCACATCGGAGTCGACTTCGTCACAGATGTCCCCGAGTCCGAGTCTTACACATGCATACTCGTAGTTGTCGACCGATTCTCTAAGGGATGCAAACTTCTCCCCCTCAGAAAACTGCCTACTGTCATGGAAACAGCAACGCAGTTATTCAATCAAGTCTTTCGCAATTTTGACATCCCTGAGGACATCAACTCCGATCGTGGGCCCCAATTCATCTCCCGGGTCTGGCAGGCCTTCTTCCAACTTCTCGGAGTATCAGTAAGCCTCACCTCCGGATTTCATCCACAATCAAATGGCCAGACTGAGCGAAAGATTCAGGAGATCAGGAGATATCTTCGTAGCTATTGTCACAATAACCAGAACCGCTGAAACCTTTACCTGCCCTGGGCCGAATACGCACAAAACTCCCTCAGGCAGCAAACCACCGGCCTCACCCCTTTTCAGTGCATACTCGGCTACCAACCTCCCCTGTTCCCTTGGACAGGAGAACCATCTTACGTTCCAGCGGTTGATCATTGGTTCAGAGAGAGCGAGAGGGTCTGGGACTCAGCTGTAAGGGAAACAGTGATAATTTAGCTCATGTCTTGGGCCTCTTTTGGAATTTTAGACTCCTTGTGTCTCAACCATGTTTTGACCAAATCTTAGATTGTCTCATTCGGTCTGATATCCTACACAGCGCATGTCCATCTACAGCAGGTGGTTCGGAGACACCAAGCACAGGCAGACGTTCACCGCCGACCCACTCCACAATACCAACTTGGAGATAAGGTGTGGTTATCAACGTGGGACATACGTCTCCGACTGCCTTGCCGCAAGCTGAGTCCCCACTATATTGGACCATTCACCATCAGGAGGCAGATCAACGACGTCACCTACAGGCTTGAACTGGATCGCTGAAGAAGAAACCATCTATCGAGTCTTCTGGACTCCCGGCGTCGAGGCGGCCGCCTTGAATATCTCGTGGACTGGGAGGGATTCGGCCCCGAGGAGAGATCATGGGTGCGTCGAGACGATGTTCTAGACCCCTTACTCCTCAGAGACTTCCATGACCTTCACCCAGATCGTCCCGCTGCCCGGGGCCGCGGCCGTCCTCGACGTCGGCAGCGGGCGTCGGGAGCCGCCCGTGGGGGAGGGGGTACTGTCAGGGATAGTCCAGCTTCGTCAGGCCCAATCACCTCACACACCTGTTCACAATCACCGGATTTTTAATCAGCCGCACCTGTCACCACCTCATCAACACTAGCTCAAATACTTAGTCACAGCAGTTGCACTTTGTCTGGTCTTGAGTTCACTACTCTACTCCTTATCTGACTCACAAACCTGGACTCCAACCTGTCACCCACCTGTCTCCGGTGAAGTCATCTTCCGTCAGATCTGAAAAAGACCCAAGAAGCAGTCACTACTTGAGCTAGATCCCTTCAGTTCCTGGAACTCTTTCGGTTTAACCCGTTAGCTCTCTATCTCTCCCCTCAGCACCTCTGTTCAATAAAGAACCTGCTTACCTGTACATCTCCGTTTTGGTCTCCTTCTGTACTGTGACAATAGGCATTGGGTAAATACAAATGCTTCTCTCCAAAACACTTATTTTTAGATTCTGTTCGTTTGTACAATTCTATTAACAACCTTTGTATTTCACCAGTAATTGTGAGGTTACAAAGACAGTGCAGAGCTTTGAGATGCACATGTAGGAGATGATGAATTATTGTTAGCCACTTTCCAGGACATTGTGTATGTATAGTGTGTTTGTCCTCCAGTGAGTCTTGGTTGACCCAAAACTCTTGGGATCAACTTCTGGTACTAAACATGCAGTGTTCTCTCCTTCACAGGCCTTAGGGCAATCATGATACTGAAGCCGCCAAATTATTACAGCAGTCTAGTGCAATGGTTGTTTTTCTCCTGTGTATATTTTAGATGCACATGAGCCGTGGTCACACATGAAAGTAAACCACAGTGCAAAATCAGTATGTGTGAAGGATAATTGCTTATTACAAACTCCCTTAAATTCTTACAGTTCGCATAAATGAGATTCCAGTCTGAAAAGTTTTACAAAATCATAAATGTCTAGAGGCAGTATGTTGTAGCAAAAACCAAATTAGCTACAAAAATGTAGGGAATCTTTATTTATTTAGTTGGTTAGCTAGTTATTTATTTATTTATTTATTTATTTGGTTGGTTATTTTGTTTACACTGAATTACATTGCATTGCATTTTTCTGAGACATTGCAGATTAATATTTAGAATAAAATATTCAATATGTAACAGTAATCATTCTTTTGTTTACCATCTGCAGGGAGATGATTACAAATAGATCTTGTGTTCCTCTGGATTTGCTTCCTCTACATTCTGTTTCTAGTTGCTGGATATCCATTAACTTTACCCAGTTTGAAAGCTATAGAACAGGCTAGCAATTTCCCTGACAGAGTTCTACAAATATGATGTTGTTTTAAAAGATGTTATGGTTCAGGTTAGACTTTAAGTTTAGGGATTTTACAGTAACTTTTGTTGCAGGTTACATCGCTATGCCAGGTGAATGAAAACATTCATGATCTAATTCGATAAACAACACAGATTCTTTCAGAAAAGAAACAAGTGACTAGCTTCATAAACGGAGTAATTGAATCTTTAATTACTCATTTGCTAAAAAAAAAAAAAAAAAAGAAATCGTTCTGGAATGCCACTGTGGGGCTCTGAGATATTGAAAGGTTTTAAATGATTCTGTTTGGACCTATTCCATGATGTTGCACTTAACACCTGTGCAACTAAAGCGCATTTCTTCCACAAACTTTCAACAAAATTCCTTCTTCAGCATTTCACCTTCATACTAAGGTAAAGCCTCAAATTGAGGTGTTGTAAACATGTATGGCAGTAGCCATCTCCACAGTAATGGTCTTTTGCACTTCTAATCCCTGCATTGAGAGTTTGGAACGGCCTTGTCTGTAGGTCGTAACATTTGCAGTGCAAAGCTGGCGTTTTTCCTGTTTACCTGCTGACTCAGATGTTTCAGATCTTTGACCTCCCCTTCAGTGATGAGCCGAGTGATTGTCGGGTATGTGTGCACAGGCATCATCTCAAGGCCCCTTTGTCCTAGAGCTGAGGTCTACCCGAGCAGCATGTATTCCAGCAAACAGATCATACAGCACTTCTCAGCAAATCCAAGAACACATAGCTCCTGTACAAAAAAAACATCAGTATGAGAAAATTGTAAGGCTGGAATATTGAAATATAATTGGTTTAATGAGAAATTAATACCACATGCAGTACAAGAAGGAAAAAGCAATAAGTGCACTGAAAAAAAATATTCATTGAATTTACTAATTTTTAATTGGTTGCAATCAATTTATTTTAGCTACATTTAAATAAAAAAATTTAGTTAACTAACTTTCATTTATATATATATATATATATATATATATATATATATATATATATATATATATATATATAATCATTTTTTTTTCAGTGTGGGGGATCTGGTCATGAAATAAATCACATTTGAATGACAGCTTTTAATATAGAATTAACAAAATATATAAGGGTATGCAGACAAACACTGTAAGATCATTGAAATGGAAATCTATCTATCTATCTATCTATCTATCTTGACTGGCATCAAAGCATAAATAACTGTTTAGCATATTACAACATGCATTGCTGTGACTAAATGAATCAGTGTTTTTAAACAAATTGGTTCAATGACTCATTGAATCAATGACTCACTCACCTAGCCAGCTACCTGTTTCATCTCTGCATTTATCAGTGTTTTTAATGAATCAGTTTAATGAATGAATCATAACTAACTTATAAAGACTTCTCTTGACCTACTCTGGTATAATAATTTAATCTATAGAAAGGTCACTGAAGAAAAACACCACTAATACACATGCAGTATATAGAAACAGAGTTATGGAAACTTTCCCAGGGCTGTTGTGCTATTTATCAAATATGCAGTAGGGTAAGAGGTAATCATTGTGTGATAAAACATATTTTAGTTAAAATCACACCAGTATCGGTGCTTTGTATCATTTAAACACATAACATCCAAAGATTGCTTTGACAGAATCCTCCAAGCTGAGATGTGAATGTCACTAGAATGACACACAATGCTCAGGCAATATTTACAGCAATATTTCCCTTATTAAACTACCATGTTACTGTGACAAAAAAAGCTTTTGTTTGGGACTATTGTTCACTCTGCAGTGGTCACTTTGTGATCTGCAGAGAAATCAAGTTTTTCCCTTATCAACACACAAGTTGTGTGAAACCGTAAGGGTGTGAAACTAAACATTGTGGCCAGATGGCTCAGTAATGCGTATGATGGTTTTGTAGGGCCAGTTTTATGGGAGGTGGCTTTTCCGTGACAGTGGTTACCCTCTACGGCCATATATTTTCACCTCTGTCAAAATTCATTGACATATAGAGGAGAGCCACAGGGCCAACAGCTGCATCTGCACAATAGAGAGGTAGAAACTTTTTATCTAAGCTGTTCTTTATCAAGGGCTAAAGATTGTCGTCTTTAAGTGATGTGCAAGGACAGTTGTGACAATGCAACCTTTCTTTTATTTTCTCTTTTCTTTTGAGTTTAAAGCTGAATTCATAAATTATCAATGGAAAACACATCATAAACACAAGAAAGCCCTATTCAAGCGGTAATTGTTTCTCATGTGGATGTGTGTAAAAATAATTTTGCATGGCTCCTCAGTGATGAAAATTCATGCATTTGGATGAAAATGTATTCCTGGTAAGAAGTGAGCACATGTTCAGAATGATAACGAATGTAATAGTAGGTAAATTATTCATTGAAATATCTAATTTAATAATAGGATTACAACATGTCCCCATGAGAAAAAAAACAAAACAAAAAAACTTCCAAAAAGTGCAAAATTTTTATATTATTTATCACGATGTCACTGGCATTTACACATACTATTAAAGGGATACTTTACCCAACAATTTACTCATCCTCACTTTGTTTCACATTTTCTCTTCTGTGAAAAAAACAAAAGATTTTTGTCCAAAAGAAGTCCATATACAGTATATACACACTCATTATTGGCTGCACTGTGTAGCGTCTGGAACACTCCAACACACAATATATATTTTGTTAGCTAGATTTCACAAATACTTTGTAACACCCCAGGACGCCGAACAAGACCCTGGTTTCATGGTAACCCGATACATTTACAACCTTGTGGAATGCGAGCCGGCTCTCATTCTGCTTTCTCCAGAAACATTGTTATAGCAAGACAAGAAAATCACTAAAACACAGTATCCATATACGAATAATTGATTTAGCAAACTAAATTTCATAATTCACTTCGACTCTCCTGAGGTCTCAGGAGGTTTTCAATTTGCATTGAAAATGCATTTTGTGGTTGTTTTACTCAGAAAATCCTTCCTCCCATCCCTCTTTCTGACAAACCCCAAAGACAAGCAGACTTTAGTTATGCAGAGTTAGATGGCAGGGTGGACGTCTCCTAGGGAGGCTGTGTCATGGGGTTAGACTCCAGGTGTTGCTCTGAGAGTAACTTCAGCTCTCTCTCTGTCTTTGCACGTATTTCTCCAGTGAACATGTTGCCCAGCTCTGCCCTACACAAAAGAACGCATGCCACCTGGAGGATAATGTTCTCTCAGTCAAGTAGTTAATATGAATTAAAGCTACTCAATTACATTATTGATGTCTATGTTTGTGTGTGTCTTTACAGGCTTTAGATTGCTTTACAAGATTTCTGTGATTATATATATATATATAGATATATATATATATATATATATATATATATATATATATATATACAGTATATATAACTTTTATTTATAATTTCTTTTATTTATAATTTCTAAATATCTATATATTTTTAAATAGCTTGAATAGATGCACGTCTGTGTCTTATATCTTTCCTCTTCTTCCTCCAAGTAGTCTTTTTAGGATGAGAATGAGCCAATGCATTCAGTTCACACATTACCTGACCACACTCGGAACCCCTCTCATTTACATTTAGAGTGAATAGCACTCTGCTGCAGTCTCCATCCATACTACTAGGACGAAGCTACTGTTTACAGTTGTATTGACAGTGAGCCAAGCAACTGTTATTTGTGTCCTCAGTGTTTTGACATCCTCATAGTCAGTGTCTTTACGGCAAATGCTTTTGTGCAGTAAATGCAAATATAAAACACATGATTTCCTGTTAATTGTGTGGAAAAAAATGTACGGTATATAGGTGCATCTCAATAAATTAGAATGTCGTGGAAAAGTTCATTTATTTCAGTAATTCAACTCAAATTTTTTAAGTGTAAACAACAGATACGGATCTCGTTTCTGTTCAAAACTCACAGACTTATATTACTATTAAGACTCACAAAATATGAAACTAAACTAGTCGTGTTTGTCAAAGACTTTGCTTTGTGATCATCCACAAAATGTTTTCCTATATCTACACTACTATTAAAAAGTTTGGGGAAAATTCTGTATCACTGTATTTTAGTCCATCATGTTTGACCAGCAGAAACAAGTGCTTTAAACTGCTGACAACTGGGTTTCTTCATTGTTAAAAATGTATCTGGCCTGAATGGATGGACCAGTGACTAATGTGTCAAGGACTTTATTTTGGGAATGAGAGATTATAGCCCTGAGGTTCACAAAAGAGTAAATATCAAATTAACACAGTAATAAAGCAATGAATGCTAAGTGCATTAAGTAATGATGCTCTTATTAGCGTGACACACGAACATAAGCGAATCCAAAACATGTTGATGGTAATGAGAGGAAAAACCTTTGGCTCTTAAAGCAGTAAAGAGAAAAAGTTCCTAGCGAGCCTGTCACAACAGAAAAGTGGACTAATTAGCTTTGCGTTAGGAGCTAACGGTTTTCACTGCTGAAAATCTGTATTTTCCACGGGGTTATTTATCAAACTGGACATGAGGCTGTGAAAACTCAATGGAATTGTCACAGATTAATTTGCAGCTGGCAAATGTGTTCTTGCAATCTTGGGTAAAAAAAGACCTCTTTTAGTTAATCTATAGTTAATAAAATAAGTGTGTTTTTACCGATTTGCCATTACCGCTTTGATTATAGAGGGCTTGGTCTTTGAATATACGACCGAATGTACGATCGATTGCATCATTCACATATTCATCACTGAATCTATAAAGGTGAATGTTTAAAGGCGTTCGTAAGGAAACACTGATAAAATATTACAACAAAATTAAAATATCTGCAGAGAGATTCGTATCTCCACATCTACATGTGGTATCCTAACCTCGCAGGTCTTCTAACCTCGTGCACGGAAAGGCTTCGTGGCTATTTGCTGGAATGCAGAGCAGGCTCAAGAAGCAGAATGGAAAATGCCCTGAAACATGACAGGAAAAAAGAAAGAACGAGAGAGTAAGTACCTGAATGGAAGCAGTAGGCCAGACACGAGTGGCTGCCTCATGTCTGAAGCCTGCTGCTTTCTCTTGTCAGTGTGTGGTGTACTTTCTCTCTTTTCATGTCTGTGTGTCTACAGAAGACATGTACTGCTTTCATACCCCAGCATGGAGGCATTTGATATTCATGGAGAAGAAAAAGAGGGAAGGGAGAGAAACATCAGCGGGGATGGTGCTCGGTGCATAAGATTACCTAGTAATTATCAAGCCGACTCAATCACAGAGAACTTGCGAATACACACTTGGTGCAGGCAGTAATCGCGAAGATTATTTCGAAGGGGGAACCAAGGAGCACATAGGTTCTTTCTGCTCATCATTTGAAGTCATATGAGCCTGGTGAGGCATATTACTTTGTGTCCCAGTTCATCTAAGAGCATGAGGAAAAAATAAACAACTGAATTATAAGCAGACTCACACTGACATAGTCCAAACCGCCACTGCTCTACGTTGTTTATCCACAAGTTTGCTTATCATGTATTAAAATTGATTTGCTAATGTAATCTTGAAATGCGACACTGCCTTTTGCTTGAGCACTGTCTGAAATATAACAACACACAGTGATGTGTTGTTTATTTTCCTGTAAAAGGAGAGAGACAGAGAGAAAGAGAGACATTGTTCCATTACAGGGAGTCTACTGTGCCTCAATGGCCTCTTTTATCAAAGATAAGTAGTATTGATTTACTTCAAGGCAGAGAAAAGTATTGGACTTAAGGTCTGGCATTTAATAATCTCCACCTAATCCATGATGCAGGTGGAGCTACAATACTTGAGATCTTGTTAAAAACCATAGCATTGTTTATTGTTGAATTGTATCATTTACCCTGAAATAAGCTACAAATGAGTTTGACTAAACATTTTAAATTGATATCATATCCGTGATCTATAGTTATCAAATAATGAAAGAGAAACTACGAAGCATTGCGAACAAGATCAGCCTTTGTCACAGAGTTGATCTCAGCAGATATTTAGCACCGAAGCACCTTGCACACAATGATGTGACCTGTGCATTGATGTCCAATCTATTTATACAGAATGACATTGAGAGAAACGCAAATGTGTTCTCCTCTTGCTTGATTAGCTCTGGTGCATCTCTGGTCTTCTGAGAGGCATGCAATTTTCACCCTCCAGCTCAAGGGTAGGAGGAACACCCACCCCTCTATTTAGAATGGGTTGAAAAACGGTTGATAATTATGCAGTGTGAGAAATACCGAAAATTAGAAAAAAGGAGGGGTATGCTGGTGTTGGTTAAGCTGGTTTGGATGGATGATATGTCAGGGCACAGCATCTGCCAGGTAGGTATTTCTCTGTTCTTTGGTTTGGGCTCCAGGGGGAACAAGGTTCTTCCCTTTTCCTGCAGGTGGGCAATAGCTCAGGTGAGATCAAAGACCTCTGGTTGACAAGGCCAGCACTCTCATTCCCTAACCTGTGTTTACGGCATGCTTTTTCTCTCTTGTTTTTTGTTTTCCTACTCTGAATCGATCCCAGAAAGAGGTCATGTGTTAAAGGGGAGAGAGAACACCCCTGTTTTTTAAGTTGCTGGTGCAGGATTAACAGTCAGAGCGACAAAACTCACCTATTGGTTGCATCAAGCAATCAATGGTGATGAGCAAGGCAGATGTGAGGGGAGCAGGAGGGTTGGCAGCAGACATGCAAAGCACGAGCGGCCCGTTAAAACGCCTCCATTCCTCACCAAGATGGAGTGCCCGTCCTCACTGAACAGACAAGGTGAGGCACAGCTGAGACCCAGTTTAAACACAGCAAGATTTCTAGAATGGAATGATTATGTCAATTTGTGGAATTGAATGCTTGCTTCATCATTTATATCACAAAGTGTCATCTGCAGCGCACATGTATTTGTGTCGCATCACTGGGGAAGAGTGAAAAGTGTTATTGATGGCTGAAATCATCTGCTAACACAAACACAACTGTCAGAGTAAGACTGATAGTTCAAAATGTTATGAAAATAGAAAAGAAAAATAAATAAATGAAAAATGATATATATAATAGTTTTGTAAGTAAAGTCAAGATATAATAAAATTATCAAATTCCTATTAATTTACATTACAATAACAAACATAATACAATTGCTAAAATGCCCATATTGGATATATCAACCTCAACTAAAATGTTAGAACAATTGCCAATGTTAGATCAACTGCAAGACTTTGCTAAAAAATCACATCATACGCAATCACAAAATTAGACAAATAAATTATGTAAACAGTGGTTACTGAGCTTTGAATGTCACATTGACATGATCATTGGTGTAACTTGTACTTGAGGATTCCAAATACAATGACATATACATATACAAAAGTTTTTTTCCTCTCATTGATCTATACTTTTACTAGTTTATCGTTTTCTTATCTTTCTAATAAGGTAATCTGGTATTCAAGTCAAGTTTTATATAATTGCATTGTCAAGGCATTTCATTGTGTTCCATTTAAAGTTTTTCTATTTCCAATCCATGCTGCACTCTCTAGACTGATCTGGCATATCATAAAGTACCCAGGACAAATCAATCCTCTGCTATACCTCATCCAATAAAGCCTGCTCAGAGCTTATAGCGGGTCCATTGACTGCAGTCTTTAATCACCTCAGATGAACCTGACCTTTAAGTATTGTAGTATCGTTTGAGGGTTATGCTGTGTCATTATGACAATAAGCTGGCTGCTTTGCTTCAATGAAGTGCCCGGTGATTCAAACATGCTGACCTTACAAAGGAAAACTGTCAAAAACTTTGTCAAATCTCTGAGGTATCCAGCCACAAAACTCAGAGGATCAATCAAGCTGACTCAAGCATTTTGCGGGTGCTCTCTTCAGCATGGAGGGGGTGGTAGTGGGGTGTCACACTGTGATAATACAGCAATCTATCATTGCGATGAGACTAAGTATTGGCTGCCTGTGACAGGCACTGAGGAATGGGACTAGACTGAGACAGACTTCACATACTCTCCCGATCAGCAGTCTGGCGCCTGAACGAGGAACGCTGCTCCAAATCCATTTATTCAACCACTGCCTCACTTTTTTATACTTTGAAAAGGACACTTTGTGTTCATCACTTGACAGTTGTTCCACAAAAAGTAAGGAGACATGAACACGATTTGTCCATTTCAATGTATTGTTCATGCTGTTAAAGAAAAATCCCCACAGTTCCTTTGAAATCCACTGTATTGGGCCAAAGTAGTTATCTGAAAAGTAACAGTATCTAACATGAAGAGCTGGAACACCACATCACATGATCTGCTGTTATTCTTTATTCTAACATGAGCTCAGAATGTTATAGTCTCGCTCTCACTACATATTTGACTGATAGAATGATGCTCTACTTATAAATGTAAACTACTATAAACTATGTATATTTAAATTGATATGTGATACAAATGCACTTACTACATTATGTATGTAGCGAATTTAGCTCACAACAGGAAATATGAATAATTAACCATAACTAGTTATGATTAATTATGAATATTTTAGATCCGCTGTAGATATTTAGCTGACCACTCAGGGTCAACTGTCTTGTCAATTCTAAGAACGTTAATTTCCTGGTTAAGGGAAATAACTTTCTTACTGTACAATTCTATAAGCTTGTAACGTAAATCTGCATGATTATTGACTCCGGTTATGAGCAAACAATGAACACGTCAAGTGTGATACAAGTAAGGTTTTATTAACTCATGATTTTGTACTGTACTTTGAAAATACTGTCTTGTAATTACATTTATAATTCATTTCTGTAGTTATATCTATAATTACATTGTTAACCTTACATCTACACCTTAAACTAAACCATACCACCAAACATGCCCCTAACCTTACCCATATCCCACCTCAATACCAGCAAAGGTGTTTTGTGATTCGACATGAACACAATAGGTACATTGTACGTAACAATTTGTTATTTTATTATGAAGCACATAGTATTTAAAGACACCTGATATAAAGTGGGACCACCTACTTCCTTTGATTAAATTTATCCATTGGCAGGACTAGGTGTGGGCTTTTTAAGGCAAGACACTACAGGCAAAAACATACATGTTTTTACTTACATTTAATACAAATTTTATTTCAAGCCAAGTCACAACAGTAGATCAAAAATAATACAACATGCAATACATAGCTTTCTCCATTTACATTACGAGAGAGCAGAACTGTCAATGTAATCAGCGGCTCTTCAGAATCACACACAGCGCAGATTCCAGCACCTGATGCAGGATGATTAGAGGCACATGTGGCCAATTTGGTCTAACCCTGAATGCAGTAAAAGACCCCCAGAAGACTGACGAAAAAAAAGCAATGAGAGAATTCTTGTAATCAATCTCTTCTTTTCCCATTATTCATACAGATTCTGAAAACTGAGAACAAGGCCACCGTGAAGACTACCGACAATCTACACATTCATGAGATCCTCATATACTTTCTCTTAAAATACTCCAGCCTTCTTGGAACAAACACAGAGGACTTCTGTTTATGAAAGCACACTACGCTTCTTGATTATTGTAAATGCATTCACCCTTCAAGGTTTATTGCACCATATTAAAGACTAAGAATCTGATTGTAAACACTACGATACAAGAGGATAACAGAGTGAAAGCAAGCAAATCGAATAATTTTTGTATCTTTCCGATAGTTGTTTTAATATTAAGAAAAAGAAAATCAATGAATGCTGAGGGAAGCACATTGAAACTATGCCTTATGGGGAATAACACAATGATTCTTTAATTCAATTACTGTATATTATTTCTTGTACAGGAAGAACACAAGGTGGTGTTGCAAATAGAAGATGGAACATCTGTACTAATCTGTCTATGAGAGTAAGCAACGAGGCTGAGGCAGAGATAAGCCAATCTAAGCTGAGGCGTCAGGAATGACATGAGACGACTGAGTGGAGAGCTGTTGGGATGCTCTCCAGAGGAGCATGAGAGGCATCACGAATCTATTACAAACCCTATTAAAGGTACCAGAGCTGTCAATCACACAGGAAATCTAAAACAGGGAGATAGCGACTTGGCAGCGAGTCAAACACAGTGCTGATTTGTGTGCGTGCGTGTGTGTGTGTGTGTGTGTGTGTGTGTGTGTGTGTGTGTGTGTGTGTGTGTATGTGTGTGTGTTTGCGTGTCTAAACGCACACTGACATACGAGTATTAAAGTATCCAAGCGTTATTTGAAAGTGCAATAGGCTAGGAAATGGATCAAAACAGGTCTCATTTGATGCTATTGAGCAAAAACTAGATTTTCACTATTTTCACTATTACAGAACAAAGAGGTACTATTAATGAGATAACAAAAAGCTTCCAAAATGGTATCAACATCTGGAGCAAATAAAACGCCTGCAGATTTATCAGAAAAAGTGGAATCCAACAAAGCTTTGCACAGCTGTCTCGATAGCTAATGCTAGTCTGTCAGGGCAACAAATGGAATATAATTAAGCCGTTCTTTACGTATTGGCATTCTTTGCAAGCTTCCTGATGATTTGTTGTAATTTGTGAGGAATCGACATTATGGCTAGTTGGACAAGGGAGGGCATACTGTTTAGATTGTTGTAGGACAGTTCTAATTGAGGTGGACTGTGGGAGCTGAATTCTCAATTAAACAGCAATGAAGCAACTTACTCTTTAGCTTTGTCTTATCCATTGTATTTCTTACAGGAACATCGATATGTCACAAAGGAAATAATTGCGGCTGCAGTAACACCCAGTCTGAATGCTTTATGAATGCTTTATGAATGCTTTGTAATTATGCTGTCAGTCCAGCCCCAAATATAGTACATTTTCTTGCATAATTATGGCATCAACCCACAAATTCGCTAGGCTTATACATGTTTAGACTCTATAGAAAATGCCTTAAACAGAAGGGGAGAGAAAGGTAATTATGTCTTACCCATCAAAAACATCCATTTCTGACTGATTAAATTACATGTTTCAATGAACCTTAATTGCTTTTTTGTCAAACCCGTTATGTGATTTGGCAGAGCGGCTTTCAGAGAGATTGGCCGAATATTAGTGCAATTATTTCAATATTACATTAAAAGTTTGAGTTATAAGCCCAACACACTCCCTCGACTAGTATTCCATTCTCCTTTGAAATCAAAACATTGTCAGAACTGTCAAAGTGGTCTGAGATAAATGATGCACTGAATGGGAAATGTGACTGAAAGCAAAGATAAAATAACCAAAAATAAGGACAAGAGGGAACCTTAGCATTGCAACGCTTCAAAATCAATGGCACAGGTTCATTTTAAACAGAGATGTATTGCCTTGGACGGCACATATCAGCAATTTATCTGTGCTTTTTAATATGTGTGATTCCTCATAATACCTTTATGTACCATGCTGCAAGTGTTGTGAAGTAGGTTTTCACATTCAAGCAACATTTAATTTTTCAGTCATTGAGAGTTTGTTATTACAAAGTGCACAATAGGCGCAAATTTTCAGAATAAAAGTGATTTATCACATTTAGCCACCTCATCATTTGTATGTATGCTGTCATATTTCATTATGGAGGGGATGAATTGCCACTTTAATAATGGTGGTGACAGAGAAGAAAAAGTTAGCCAGATGAAGACTGATGACAGGCTTAAGCATTGGACATGGCAGTCAGAACATGGTGGAGATTGAATCCGTAACCCTCTGCACCCATAATAAATTATCTCTCTGAAATGGAATGATTGATTTGCAGCGGTGATGCTTGCACCTGGAATGGGGTCCCTTTCTACCCACTCTCAGAGACATCTATGAAACTTTTTCCTTCAGCAGAGAAATCCCTCTCTTTTTTTCCAGTTGAGTGAAAGGAGGGATGTGAAAAAATGTGACCAAGCGATTCAGTTTTTTTCGACAGCATGGTACAGTTTGACAGGAAGGCTCTTGAGATTATGCTTAAATCAGTACCACAGTTTGGCGGCTACCTCTGTCTCTTGATATCACCTCAAGCTTTCAAGTTGCCCTCGCAGGCCTTCACAGAGGCATCTGAGGTGTGAGAGCAGGAGAGCTATGGGCAGAGATGATATGCCATCAAAGCCAGGATGGTCAACTGGCGCGATGGAATTTGTCAGCTGACTCCTCGTGTTTGAATTGGTGAACACCAGCCAACCTCACCTTATCACATCTGCAGCTTCCATCCAAACCTCAATGCATCACGTGATCTAAACTATAACCACTTATTCCTATAGCAACAAGTAACATTTCCACTAAAAACTGAATGTTCACTTGATTATAATTAAGCTACAAAAGCTCGCTGAAGGACTCTTGGGAAACTTGTTCACTTTGAATGTATTTGTCTGATAGAATTGATGATTTTAATCTGAACTTTTATTCTACTCTTATCTTACTTTATGTTACCATACAATACCATATCTTGTTTCCAAGGACAGGAGTCTGTGCTGAACTTGTTAGCTGGAATAGTGAGCTTGTGATTCCATGCATAAAAGCTCTTGATAGCTGTCATATTTAATTGACCTATTCACAAATTATGCTCTGGCATATTCTCTGTCCTCCTAACGAATCTCATTATGAGACTTCAGTCACTTCTGGGTTATCAATCACTCATATTAAGAGAGATGACAGTCACAACATAAATTACCATTATAAAAAGGTAAATAGAAAGAAAGAAAGAAAGAAAGAAAGAAAGAAAGAAAGAAAGAAAGAAAGAAAGAAAGAAAGAAAGAAAGAAAGAAAGAAAGAAAGAAAGAAAGAAAGAAAGAAAGAAAGAAAGAAAGAAAGAAAGAAAGAAAGAAAGAAAGAAAGAAAGATTATTTTCCATCCATAAATCTGTTTAGCTCCTTATAATTGCTATTACACCAAATTGCTATTATACAAATTGTAACATTTATGCACATTAAAGACAGTTATTTATTTATTTATTTTTGCTTGATGTGCTTTCCTATATATATACATATATATATATATATATTATAGTGAGAAACGTTTTAGCTATGTGTTTTTAAAATTTAGATGTGAGCTAAAATCAATGATACGATACATGCCATTGTCCAACGTGATCTCATGATAATTCGTATGTATTTTACGTAAAATGTGGTTATATAAAACGTACAAATACTTACATATTTTCAGCCTCTAAACGTACAAATACTTACGTATTTTCAGAATTTAAACGTACAAAACTGACGTATTGACGACACCTAAAAATGAATCCTTATGAATATAGAAATCACGGCATTAATTTGATTGGTTTTTAGTTGTCATATGAATTACCTTGTTTTCAATTGCATTATTAAATTGTTTAACGTTACTTATTTACTTATGAAATGATAACATTTCGTTTTGTTGTGATTTCTGCTGCCAGCTCGTTTCCAAGAATATGCCTACATAATGTTAAAAACGACTTCACTGTAAACCTTAAAATAAATAAATGTTCTGCAATCGTTTAACCTTTACTTGTCATGTAATGTTTACTTTGATTGTCATGGGCCACAAAAGGCGTTTTCTCCGACATGCTGTGACTGACAATAGAACTATAAAATACACCAAAAACGCAACATAATTAGGAAATGAACCAATTTTATTAGTGCGCTGTAATCCAAATCTTCCGAATCCATACGACTGCGAGGAACAGACCCAAATCCAAGCCTTTTTTCGGCGATCTGCTTGCTTCTCCGTCCCGAGCAGCGAGTCCAGTGACCGTAAGCAGCAAAGCCCAGGCTGACTGATGCGCTCTTTACTAATTCAAATGTTGCCTCTTCAAACAACAGGTTTTACGGCAGGATAATCAAACGCTCATTGGCTCTCGCCTGCATTCGTCACAGATTGCGACATGCCGTGTTTCTGGTGAGGTGTATTTGAATGATGCGCGCGTTCCTTCACGAGTTCACGGAGTGGATCAGGAAAATTATCTGGATAATATTTTCAGCGATTAACAACATAAATTCTGCTCTGGATCACACAAACCTACTGTATTCTGCTAGAGAGGACTGCGGGTGCAACGAATCATTATTTGGATTACTTTTTGGTACTGCTTTTGACATTTTTGCAATAAATAAATGATTGTATGATTGTAATTCTGTCTGTCATGTTTTTCTTATACTCTACATAAATTTTTAGGTTTCTAGGTAGGAGTGGAATTAGCGACTTAGCGACTATTTTAATGCTATATTGTTACTAAAATGGTTATTTTCCTGC
>NW_015505315.1:2651231-2651472 GCF_001515645.1 Sinocyclocheilus grahami | reverse complement strand
GGTTAAGGGGTCTAAAAATCGAAATCGCTTATTGATAAAATGGTAAATGAATATCCGAATATCTTAAAAGATACGTAAATATTTTTACGTTTTTTAGCTAAAAATACATAGCGATTTGTACGTTTTAAACGTTGAAACGTTGAAAAATTGTACGTTTTAGCATTAATAAAAACGTACAAAAGTGTACGTTTTGTGCTTGTAAATGTTACGTATTTATACCTACGTATAAACATGAGACCAG
>NW_015505315.1:2644923-2645238 GCF_001515645.1 Sinocyclocheilus grahami | reverse complement strand
AACGTACAAAACTGACGTATTGACGACACCTAAAAATGAATCCTTATGAATATAGAAATCACGGCATTAATTTGATTGGTTTTTAGTTGTCATATGAATTACCTTGTTTTCAATTGCATTATTAAATTGTTTAACGTTACTTATTTACTTATGAAATGATAACATTTCGTTTTGTTGTGATTTCTGCTGCCAGCTCGTTTCCAAGAATATGCCTACATAATGTTAAAAACGACTTCACTGTAAACCTTAAAATAAATAAATGTTCTGCAATCGTTTAACCTTTACTTGTCATGTAATGTTTACTTTGATTGTCAT
>NW_015505315.1:2641539-2644844 GCF_001515645.1 Sinocyclocheilus grahami | reverse complement strand
TATTAGTGCGCTGTAATCCAAATCTTCCGAATCCATACGACTGCGAGGAACAGACCCAAATCCAAGCCTTTTTTCGGCGATCTGCTTGCTTCTCCGTCCCGAGCAGCGAGTCCAGTGACCGTAAGCAGCAAAGCCCAGGCTGACTGATGCGCTCTTTACTAATTCAAATGTTGCCTCTTCAAACAACAGGTTTTACGGCAGGATAATCAAACGCTCATTGGCTCTCGCCTGCATTCGTCACAGATTGCGACATGCCGTGTTTCTGGTGAGGTGTGTTTGAATGATGCGTGTGCGCCTTCACGAGTTCACAGAGTGGATCGGGAAAATGATCTGGATAATATTTTCAGCGATTAACAACATAAATTCTGCTCTGGATCACACAAACCTACTGTATTCTGCTAGAGAGGACTGCGGGTGCAACGAATCATTATTTGGATTACTTTTTGGTACTGCTTTTGACATTTTTGCAATAAATAAATGATTGTAATTGCATTTATCTGTCTGTCATGTTTTTCTTATACTCTACATAAATTTTTAGGTTTCTAGGTAGGAGTGGAATTAGCGACTATAAAAATATTTTAATGCTACATTGTTACTAAAATGGTTATTTTCCTGTATATTTCGGTCATTTGCGTTTTATATCCTTTTATATTCGCTATAAAATTGGTAGGTTTAGGTTTGGGGGTATGTTAAGGGGTCTAAAAATCTAAATTGCATATTAATAAAAGGATAAAAATGCGAATATCTTCATGATATAAAAGATACGTAAATATTTTTACGTTTTTTAGCTAAAAATACATAGCGATTTGTACGTTTTAAACGTTGAAATACATCTCAATTGTACGTTTTAGCATTAATAAAAACGTACAAAAGTGTACGTTTTGTGCTTGTAAATGTTACGTATTAATACCTACGTATTAATACCTACGTATAAACATGAGACCAGGCTGCATTGTCACGAATGAGCCAGGCTCTCTCACCTCCCAATCACAATTTGCACCTTCCCCGGAATTCTAACTGGACACACCTGCTCGTCATCACTAATCACCTCCCTATATAAATGCACACCTCACCTCCACTCAGTTTCTGGTCTCACATTGAGCAACGGACTCATTCCTATTCTCCCTTGTGAGATTCATCGACTCCCGGACTTTTCGTCTCCTACCTTCCTGGATTCCTCTCCTCTTTACAGTGTCCCTGATCTCCCAACCTGCAAAGTTCAGGACAGTATTATTACTACCTCTCCTTCTGTTTCTACAATCCATTGCTACATTGCTCATCTGTTTGCTCATTCACTCCCTCCTGTTAATAAATGGTTTAAACTGACCATCATCTTTTGGAGTCGTTCTGTTACAGCCATATTTTCGGCATTTGTGAGATCACCTACTCCCACAGTATATCTAATCCCATATGAACTAATAAATCCGATTGGAATTCAAAGGATGTTTTGTCTAAAAGAATGAGGGAAATTGACAGAACTGGAAAAAAAAAATCATTGATCTCTAGTTCTGTTATACCCTTTAAAAAACTAATTAAAAGCCAGAAGCACTTGAATTTAACATCAAGTCCACTGGGTTTTTCCTATTCCAAATCTGAAATGAGGGATCAGAAATATTTCTTATTTCTTTGTTCTACTTTAGCTAATTAGCGATGACTAATTTTACACACAACGGTACATATTTCTTACAATTAAGCAATTCTGTTCTCTGTTTATAAGAATGTATCTGGGTTAAGTGCTTGTATTTAAACAAAAAGTAAGAGAAATTGCACCTGTGGAGAAAATGTTGCAACGTGTATGCTTTTCTTCTCTTTTTCCTCCTGAAACAAGTCATGGCATTGGAATGCTTTTAAAGATATACTTTGAGGAAAACATAACATAAATGCCTCTTTACTGCTTTGTTAAAGGTAGACATTTAAATCTTCAAAGTACTACGTGTTCACATTTTCATTTTATTGCATTTAAAAAAAAGGTTAGGTGGAATGTGGTGAAATGGAACAAAACACACAGGTCTGAAGGTGGGCTTTTAAAAGCATAACCGTTTGTAACCTGACAAAATAAAGTGTATGGTCTATATATATGTATGTGTATATATATATATATATATATATCTATAACCCTTTAATGACATATTTTTTATTCCTTCAGAGGACGGGCTATAGTATACACAGTATCATCTAGGTGTGCACTGATCTTCATAAAATCGCTGTACAAACAGGCCTCTTATATTGTCAGCATATCAATATAAAGATGTGTTAAGAGTGTCAAAAGTTGGACAAATGGTCAGGGGTCCTTGTGCAGTGAAGGCTCTTACAGCCTTTCCACCAATCTTCCTAATGCATACAATTGACTGTCACAATTGCTGTTTTATTCAATTTCTAATGCAGAAATACATTACAATAATACATTGCATTTATGTAATCCATTTAAGTCTGAAACTAAAGCTGTGCAGAGCACTTAAAGAACATATCTTTATATTATACTATCTAAAATATGTGCATACATGTCAAGTTGGTCTGTAGGCTCCAACATATTACGTTTTGACTTTATGTTTGTGCTTATGTTTGTGTTTATTGAGTTTAGCCAGTCTAGTTAGACCTTGGTTAGCTTGTTGTAAGGGAAACAGGTCAATTTAGCTCAAAGGGAATCATTTAAGATTTTAAAGGGAATTTGGACAGAATCACTGTTTTACGGCTGATCACTGAGACAGCCAGCGATTCATTGAACGAGCCGTATGACATCAATTCTACAATGGATATCAATATCCAAAATATAGTGAAAACACTTAATTAGCACAGCAACAAGATCGGCAGTTTAAGACATTAACTTGTAAGCACAAAACACAAGATACTTCTCTTTTAAATATAAATAAGGCTTTATTGGATAAATCTAAGACATATAAACTAATCTAACACATAAACACACGCATTCACACAAGTTGCAGAAAGAGAGAAAGTGAGGAAATAATCAGTTTAAGAGAATGAAAATGTGAAATCCCAAGTTTACAGCAATATGTGCAATTGCATAGATCTGAACAACCATCAATCACTTAATTAACCCTCGCATTGAGTTCCTCAATTAGGTTAAAATTTATATTAAATGCACCAGTTCAGCTAGGATCTGGAGGTGCTTGCGTTGCGTGGCCTGTACGGGGGTTCCCTTTATTGTGGTCCTTGTAGAACAGGGGGTTTCCCGCGGTCGCTGATTGGCTGGAAGTTCAGTCTTGGGAAGCCAGTGGTTGGGCGTTGGCTGACGACGCGGAGCTGTGGTCTGAAGTTGAAGTTTAGACGGCACTCTTTCGGAGGCA
>NW_015505315.1:2628368-2641208 GCF_001515645.1 Sinocyclocheilus grahami | reverse complement strand
AGTCCTTTTAGTGTCATTTAGATGCATATTTACATGGAAATGCAGTTTCTGTGCCATTCTCTGAACATAAGGATATGTTCTGTGAAGACCAGAGGTTAAGAGGTCTCTCATAAGAAGTCTGTTCTTAGTCTCCTAGGTGGGGGAAGTCAATTACAAAGGGCTCGTGATCGGGGTTACTATCCCGTGATGGTCATGCGGTCATCTCTTTGACCATTTAATCTTGATTACTTGCCCCAAAATTGACAATCTCCTTGGAATTGTTAATAAGTGTTCTTTTGTTTAAATGCTGTGAGCTACTCAAAGCTGCTAGTTGGTTCAGGCTTGTGGCGCCAGGATCTGATTTACGAACATCCTGTTGTCTTGGGCCTCTGTGGAATTCGGCTCCTTGTGTTTCAACTGTTCTTTATCAAATCTTAAATTGTCTGATTCGGTCTGATACCCTACATTGTTTAGGTGTGTTTAATTGGGATTGGAGCTGAACTCTGTGAGACAGTGGCCACCCAGGAAGGAATTTGGACACCTTTGTCTTAAAAGGTGGAACTGAAGCTACAATAGCTACAGTATATATCGGTCTGTTAGTCCAAGTATGCAACAAAAAAATTTACACAATATCAGACAGGCAACAGATTTTGCATGACATTTTAAAAAGATGAATTATTGCTTTAGTCTGACTGAAACTGAACTTTTGATATGCTCTTAGTGGCTACAGTTACATATGTTTCTCACATATGGCATCATACTAAGGCAGCTTACACTTCTTGACAAAACAACTTGGGCACAAGTTGCATTAGTAGCGATTACCAGGACAAGTATTTAAAAGTACATGTCACATCCTGAGAAAGTTCTCAAATGCCAAGGGCAAAGCAATGGCAAATACATCACTTATAAGAGAGAGTAATTAGTATTTTCTTCCTTTTTTTTGTTTTGTTTGTGTCAGTCTGTCAGTTTTTTTTTGACACCCATATGCTTTTTGCATTCCTAGAGCCTTGCCAGCTCCCTCACTCATTATCTCTTCTGTAGAGTAAAGCTTTTATCAGCTGCATTTGCTGGTGACAATTAGTGTCAGTAGTATGATGTGTGAGGGGGCAGTGGAGGCAAGCAAGGGGATCATGGCCCCTGGTTGGGAAACAGCCTCTGTGCTGTGGCTGAGAGGTGGATTTGAGCCAGACTCTCCATTAGAGTGCTAAGCAAGGTCACTCTGCCCGCCGTTGCCTCTGCCAAGCTGCTTCAGCCCAGGCCCCTGCCGAGGTGGAACCATGGGCCACCAGCCAGCTCATCTGGGACACGTCTCCAAATACAATGCCAGAGGTCACAGACCAGACCCAACCCTGCCATTGTCCAATGTCGACAGCTTCCCATGGAGTGAGTTATGGCAGAGAGTGTTACGGCATTTTTAAGAAGCAGTAGTTACGGAGCATATGCCGTTTTGAGAATGGATAAGACTCTGTCAGTGGTGGCAGGTAGACAATAACTGGAAACTATTTGATGGCAACATTTTCATTAAGAAGTTGTGAGGGGACAGACATTGCTTAAAGGTGCACAAGGTAGATAAGTCATTAACAAAATTACTTACAAAAATGTAAGACCATTTTTTTTTAATTGTATGAATTAAACTACTAAAACAAAGTTTGGGGGGAAATTACATTGCAAAAAGATTCAGAAAATACATATGATTATTTTAAATATTTTTTTCTGTATAAAATTATGTTTAAATATTTGTTTTAATTTTGCACTTTCTTAAAAAAAAAGAAGGGTTTTAGTTTTTGTTGACTAAAATCATGTGTCATTTTAGCTAGGGATGGCTTTTTACTGGTGGAGCAGTGTCAAATCTCAAATAAGCACCTTACCTTGCTGACTCACCAAAGTATCGCCACAGGGGCCTCAGAGCTGTGAAACAAGTGAGTGATCGCTGGACTATGGTGGCCAGGCCAGACTGCCCACAGGCCGGAATAACACATGGGAGCTCGAGACTGGAATCTCAGTGAGTCTGAGTACTGCAAAACCCCTGGGTACATAACTCCTCTTAATTAATGTATGTAGCCTTTACACCAGGTGCATGACATTATCTATAGCGTACCCTAGTTTTGAATGTTTAAAATATCCACTGTGACAAATGAATGAGGCTCGGAGAGAGGACTTATGAACAGGGTTGTGTAGCATTCAGAACTGAACTGAGAATATGAATTGAGATGGCAAACAGGATTACAAATGTTGATTCAAATTTGAATGTAAGGAAGTAGAATGCAAAGTAATTGAAATGTAAAGAACTTATTGACTATAATTTTAAACTAAAAATCAAAGTAAAAAAAACTTGGATGTTGGTTGACAAGTAAAAACATAATTTGATTTGAAGGTTTAAACATCTTACAGACAGAGAGAATAAATGCTATATAGAATGAACAATAGAACCACAGAACACTACATTGAATGATAGAGTGCTAGATAGAATTAACGACAAAACACCAGATAGAATGAGTAATAGAGATAGAGTGTTAGATAGAACTACAGAATGCTAGACAGAGTGAACAATACAGTGCTAGACAGAATCAATCACTATGTGTACAAGGAAACTTTTTGTTTCAGTCGGAATGAATTCATTCTGATCAATGAATCCGAACATAGTATTTACATGAACACTAAGTGATTGGGTGGCTGTGCGTGTTTATATGTAACTAGCTTCAATATCGGATTTGAAGTCATACATCAATATGCTATTTCTTTGTCATTGCACATAAGCAGTACTTTTCAGGGTTGCACTTTATTTTACAGTGTCCTTGTTACAGTGTAATTATACATTTAAGTACCGAGTGATATCAATTAACTTCATGCACTTACTATATGGTTATGGTTAGGATTAGGGTTTGGTTTAGGGTTACTTGCATGTAATTGTGCATAATTTACTGTTATTATAATAGTAAGTACATGTAAGATGTGTAACACCTTAAAATAAAGTGTTGCCCTTTCCAGTTTCGGTTTTCAATCTGATCAAGTGTTTACATGTCCTTTCAGTCGGATTAGAAAAGGTCTACACCACCTCTTCCAATCTGACCGAAATTTCATTTGGATTGATTAAGATGTTTACATTAAGGTTTTTCAGACAAATTGAGCCATCAATCCAATTACTATTGGATTATTTGGTTGCATGTAAATGTAGCCACTGACAGAATGCTAGATAAAATGAATCATAGAACTATTGAGCATTAGATAGAATGAACCATAGCATGCTAGACGGTGAATCATAGACCATAATGAACGATAGGATGCTAGATAGAATGAATGATAAACCACTACATTTACATTTAATCAAAAGTTTATCAAAAGTGACTTACAACTCAGGAATACAATAAGTGATTCATCATCAACAGCATTACGGGATATAATTACAGCATAAATGGGTTACACTTTATTTTACAGTGTCCTTGTCACAGTGTAATTATACATTTAAGTACTGAGTAATATTAATTAGTTACATGTACTAACTATATGGTTAGGGTTAGGATTAGGGTTTATTTTAGGGTTACTTGCATGTAATTATGTATAATGTATTGTTATTAAAATCGTAAGTACAAGTAACATGCAACAAGGACACCTTAAAATAAAGCATTATCAATAAATTTAACTGTAATCTGTTACGGATACTGAGAAAAAAATCTGTAATTCAATTACAGTTACTTATGAAATGTTAAAGATTACCAAGGGGATTACATTTGAGTACTTCTTGTATTAATATTTACTATTTCTTTTTATGATTTTAAATTGTTTTAAAGTAAAAAGAGGTGCTAAGGTCTGATTTTGTGGTGGCTGAGCCTTAAAAATAAATTATTATAATTTTAATTCAAGAGATTAAGGATTTTAAAAGTTGGTTTGATTGCTTCTGTTGTCCTCATTTATAAGTCGCTTTGGATACAAGTGTCTGCTAAATGACCAAGGTAAATGTAAATGTAGAAAAGTAATCAAAAAGTAATCAGTAACATAACTTTAATAAAGTAATTGAAATAGTTACTGTTTATTTTATATAGGGTAACTTGTGATCACTAACCTATTACATTTCCAAAGTAACTTCCCAACAATGTTAATCATGAACAGGCAAGTAAACACAGGAATTGCAAATAATACAAAGTTTCAGACATTGTTCAGATTAGTAAAAGCTAGACAGGGAGGAATTAAGGAAAGAGACAGCAAATGTTCAGCATTCCGGATGAGCATTTTTTCATTAGACAGAATAAACAATAGAACACCTTACAGAATGAGCGATAGAGCACCAGACAGAATGCATGGTAAAATGCTAGACAAAATTAAAGATAGAGCAGTCCCACTTTATATTAGGTGGCCTTTACCACTATGTACTTGCATCAAAAATAAGTAAAATGTACTTATTGTGTTCATATTGTATTGCAGCAAAAAAAAAAAAAAAAACTTTTGCTGCTATTGAGGTGGGATACGGGTAAGGTTAGGGACAGGTTTGGTGGTATGTGTAGGTTTAAGGGTGGGTTAAGGCATAAGGGATGGGTCAACAGTGTAATCATAAATGTAATTACAGAAATTAATTACAGTTGTGAGTATAATATAAAACATGTATGTACACAATAAGTTAATTGTATCAAATTATTAATTTAAATGTAAGTACATACTAGTAGTTAAGGCCACCTAATATAACGAGAGCTATAGACCAAAATAATGCTAGACAGAAGGAACTATAGAACAACAGGACAGAATGAATGATAGAAAACTAGATAGGATCATTAAACAACAGAACAATATATGAGCAAGAGATTACTAGACATAATGAACAATATAGTGCTAGACAGAATTAATAACAGAATGCCAGACAGAATGAACTACTGAACAGTAGATAAAATGAAATATAGGAAATTAGATGGAAGTAATGGTAGAATGATGAATGCTAGACAGAATGAACTATAGAATTACAGAACAATAGATAGAATGATGGATAGATGGATAGATAGAATACTTATAAAACTGTATATAATACATATAATACTCCACACTGAATAGTAAGATGATCAGTCATTCAGTAGCATGTATGTCATTTAACTCATCATCAGTTATTTCAACCTATCCATTTATTCATTTGTTTTTAATCATTTGCACAGATGCATGTAGATCTGATGTTCTGAAGAACTCAAATCTGTGTCAATAAATTATCACTTTTTATGCCAAATGATGCTGTGATAAATGAAAAGCTATTTTGAACTTTCAATAAGACGAGATGATGAAAATGAAAACGTGTTCCTTCTCTCTTCAAGGTTGCCTCGGTGAGAGATGACAAGCACTCATCCTCCTTTCACTGTGCATCTCATTCCAGACGAAGACAGATACACCGCTGATTGAAGCTGAGAACATGAAGATGTGACTGACATGTTTGTATAAATGTTTACACATTACTCCCTCTGATTAGTCACAGCACTCATGGATGGGGTCCAAGAGCTGGAAAGTACACCTGTGTGCATGTGTGAGACCATATGTAACTTTGTGTGACTTTTAGCTTGTGCATCTCCACCCCTTTGAAAGCCCCTCCTGTCATATAAGATTAGAGAGGGTACATCTAACAAAGACAACGAGTCTCTCATGTCAAGGCTGTTTACAGAAATAACACAGTATTACATTTAGAGTATCCTACATTCATAATTTCAAACACTCCCCCATGAAATATTTAGTGTGACTAAAGGAAAGCAAGGTTGATGTTGGATGTTTTGACGTGTCTCTGTAACTTGGCTATTTGAGGATGGTAGCTTCAGTATGTGGCAGAATGTGACAAAAGTAGACGTTCTGCACAGACAGATCTGTTTTAGTTTTGCCTGTTCTGTCTGAGAGCTGAGTCACATCCATGTTTGTACTGACTTCGTATGTCTATGGTTTTCGTTTTGTTGTTGATTTGTTTGAAGTGACTGCTGAGTAACACCGGGTCCAATTTCATTATCCGTGGAAAACAGAAAATACTTTTGACACTGTTAGATATGTCCTCAAAAATAGATGACAAGAGTAGGAGGAGAAATGATCCTGCAGAATGTTGTAGCGAATCAGCTCATGGGGAAATATGAATAATTAACCATAACTAGTTATAATTAACTATTCATATTTTAGATCCACTGTAGATATTTAGCTGACCACTCAGGGTCAACTGTCTTGTCAATTCTAAGAACGTTAATTTCCTGGTTAAAGGAAATAACTTTCTTACTGTACAATTCTATAAGCTTGTAACGTAAATCTGCATGATTATTGACTCCGGTTATGAGCAAACAATGAACACGTCAAGTGTGATACAAGTAAGGTTTTATTAACTACATAAACACTCAAACTAGTCTAACATACTACATAAACACATAAACTGGTCTAACATACACATACACACACACACACACACAAACAGTTGGTATAGGAAAGGGTTAAAGTTTAACTCAGCATAGAAAGAGGCATAAAGAATGGATTTTATGGAACACTTTGCATGTATATTCAACAGATCAAAGCCTTCAGGGATACGTCAGATACTGAGTTCAAACACACCTTTGTAAAAAGGTGTAACTGATACTTAATGTATCAATTAATAAGACTAAGTTTGAAACTTAGCGAGTCTCGGCGGTCTGAAAGAGATTCCTGATGCAAATCTTAAAGCTTCCCGTAGATCTTTGCTGAATTCGGGTCGATGAAAAGAACCAGTTTGAGTCAGAGTCACTTGATGAATGGAAAGGACTAGGCCGAAGAAAGGCCTGGCACAGATGCTTTTGGTATCCTGAAGCGTTTCTCACATCTTCTTAGCTTATGACCGAACCACCGACTGCGCGGGTCACATGGAGTGTGGTCTTTTAAAGCCTGCAGAGATTCACGCCTCTCAAGATGGGTTCGTCCAATGAGGAAGGCTGAAATCCCAAGCGGGAGGTTGGAAATACTGGGGATTTTTATGACTCTTTGTCTGTAAGCATGGTATTTTGCATATGTAATTCGCTGGAGTGTTGAGGCACAAATTAGTACCGATTCTTAGAACATCAATATGTTGCATAGGTATCAGCCTATAATATACACGCTTGTTTCGATCATAAGAAGGCGAATTCATAGATACTAGACATGGTAGAGTTACTTATATGAATGAGTGGTTTATCGTAAGCATGAATAAAAATAGTCTATAATACAACAGATTAAATACAACACAGCAATAATATACCCAATGGCCTGAAGAAAATGTGTGTTCATTCAAAGAAAAGGTTTTCCTATGAATTAATTAGTAGAACAGTCCATTTCTCCTGTGCATTTGTACCCCTTGTTTCTGGAGAAAGCAGCTGAGAGCCGGCTCACATTCCACAAGGTTGTAAATGTATCGGGTTACCATGAAACCAGGGTCTTGTTCGGCGTCCTGGGGTGTTACAAAGTATTTGTGAAATCTACCTAACAAAATATATATTGTGTGTTGGAGTGGTCCAGACGCTACAATGTATCACAGGTATTATAGGAAAATATTAAAAGTTGTAGAGTTTTAATAGCACTAGTAAGTTAAGTTGTGATAATTAAATATATTTCATTAAGTATAATTCATAATATTACAATTTAATTAAATACAATTTATTAAATATAATTCATAATATATAAACAATTAACAATAACGCTCAGCTCGTTAACATTAATTAATCTGGAAGTTGGATTCTGATTGGTCAGTCTCTGCAGTCTGATGTTTCCTAAAATTGAATGTCATCCATGGCAACATTGCACTTTCAAGTCTTCTGTATCCCTTTGCAGACTCACTGTCTTGTCTTTTGTAAAACTGGCATCTCGTGCCTCGTTTATCAACTGTAAAGAAAATGTCAGAGGATTTTAGTGTTAATATAACTGTAATAGTTTTAATCTTGGGCCAATATAGTTTTGTACATTATAATGCCATTGTTTTTTTTTGTTTGTTTTTTTTTCTTAGCGTAAGCTTTATGATAATAGGTAAGGTTCTAACGTGTTTTTTTTATTATTAATATTAGCTTATCGCAAAATTTACCAATGCATTTTTAAGATCAAATGCTGTATCTATTAACATGAATTAATGCACTGTGAACTAAAATTAACATTATTAATATAAACATAATAATAGTAATAAATGTTGTAAAAAAATATATTGCTCATTGTTAATTAAAGGGATAGTTTACCCAAAAATGAAATTCTGTCATTAATTACTCACCCTCATGGCATTCCAAACCTCTAAGACCTTCGCTCATCTTCGGAACACAAATTAAGATATTTTTGATGAAGTCCGAGATCTTTCTGACCATCCATAAGTACTTAAAGTACTTACAATTTAGTACAAGTATTGTTCATTGTTAACTCATGATACTTTAATGCATGAACGAATTGTCCTAATTATTCATTAATCATTAGCAAACAATCAAATAATACCAATGGTGCTTAGTTCTGTGTTTGTGTTTATTTCTGCAGTTAAATATAATTTATTATGTATATTCTTGCAACATTTACTGAAACTTTCCGAAAGCCAAGGCATACAGCCAGTGGTGGTAATGTGAAATGACTCCACTTACATGCATGCGCCATTGAATTATTAAACCCTTCTCTGGGGATAACCGACTGTCGTTATAGTTCCCTCCATAGCAGTCACAGATAAGCGTGGCTGATTCTTTTTGAGTTTGCAGAGCTTTGGGTGCATGGTGGCGCAGGGAATTCGTTCAGCGACTGCAGTCAGAGATAAGAGGAAGAAAGGGATATGTAGATGTTCTTTGCTGGGAAAGGATGCGGAAGAAAAGGTAGGCAGAGTGATTCTACATTTCACCAACAGTGTGGCCTGCATAATGATAACTTTCTCAAAGTGAACAAAGGCATCAAAAGGACTGAGAGAAGCAAGGATTATTTAAATACTAGGTGTATTAAAAGTCCTGGTGTGCCTTTCCATCCCTAAAGTCATCCGGGAAAAAAAAGGAATGAAAAAAAGAAAATAAAAATGAATACAGTTCAGTTTTAGCCTGCTGAAAAGCATGTATACACAATGGAATCAGCAGTGTTAAATAGCAGCTGACTAAGGGGCAGAGATAAAAAGGCAGGCGTTCATTCAAGCTAAGCTAGAATTAGCTCATGTCATACAAGAAAGGCTGCAAGAAAGTGATATGACAGTACCCAGCTCTAAATTCTAGTTTTGTCACTAGTTTATCTTGAACACACAATTCCTGAAGTCTGAGTATGGGATGTTTCATTCAATATACAGCACCTGTCAGGCATATGTTCACTTTGGATGGATTATTCACCTGCATTTGGTGTGAACATTACAGGTAACATTTCCACCGGGAAAACTAAAGGTTCTTCTCCTCAGCCATCTGCAGTCATAAAACTAAGTACAGGGTCAGCTCAGGGTCTCAGCAGTTCCTGTCTCTCTCTGCTTATCTTTACAAGAAACAACAAGAGGTGACCCTACCCCATCTGGATTAATTTAAGCAACAGAACGTCAGTAGGTTTCATGACTGGCTTAAGCATAAATAAACCATCTAATGGACCACGGAACAAAGAACCTGGTATCTAGACAGAGTCCCGCACAGAATCGCACAGACCTCATGACCGCTTAACACATAAATTGATAATCCCGTCAACAAAAGAGACAAGTTTATAGCTCCCTGTCCAGCAGGAGAAACTTGACAGACTGTCATGCTCTGACACGAGGATGACCTCAGAACATCTCCCCTTTTCCCCTTTTGCATTCCAAAAAAGGACGCACCCTTTTCTCTCTCTTCGGTCAGACAAAGGGACACGAAACTTACAACAGACAATTTCAACAGATAATAATTTATGCGCATAACAGGGCAACCAGTTTCACAAATAATATGTTGTATGTCTTATATATATGCTTGATGTGTTTCATGTAATCGGTGCAAATTTAGTCAGTGTTTTATTACCCTTTTTAGGAAATAAGGATATTAAAATGTGTGTAATATGTGAAGTTTAATCTTGAACGAATGGAAACGACAAATGCAGAATGTTGAAATTAAGTAAACTTTAATAGTATGTACAATACTTGCTTTTAAGAGACTTTATAGGAGTATTAACACAACTTTTATAGATTATGTCCTCATGTGATGAATTGAAGCCTCTTGTTAATGTATGCACGCTCCGCCTCGCAAGAAGTCGATTGGAAGATCGCGTTGGGGGACGGACTCATGCAGCGGAGCAAAAACCCAATGCAAGACAGACTCGAGTGCTTGCTTGCGGCTTCTCCTGCTCTCAGTCGCCGTGTTAGAGCACCCCACATGTGCTCACGCGCTTACCATCAAAAGCGACCAGCCATCTAAAACTCAACACTTCAGTGATACTTCGTTGAAATCTTCAAAGAACTTAAAGTCTTGCAAACTAAGACTTTCAGCAGAACTGCTCAAGCCTCTGCTTCATCAAAGACCAACCAATCCAACGAGGGGTTTTCCAAAAGAACGTCATTCAAACGTCATTCCGACGTCACCTCAGCGACCAACCAGTAACGGGGTTCCCACAAAGACATCCCGGAAGCCCGCATCAGCCACGGAATCACCTCAGCTGTCAACCAGCAGAACGCAAGTAAACAAACAACTCTCTAATCTGCTGAACTGGTGAATTTAGATAAGCAGTAAAATTTAAGACAAAATTCTCTGCTCTGTAAATTCTTAAGGTGAATTTACATCACTTGTGAAAACGAGGTAGAACTATGAAACTCAGAACTCCGTTAACATAATTTTCTTCCTCTGAAACTGTACATTTGTGTGTATTTGTGTTTTAGCTTAGTTTGATGTAATCTAGAATAGCCAATAAAATGTCATGTTTCATTTATAAAGAATAATGTTGGTGTCATATAATTTCAAGGTTAAAACCTTTGCCAAAAGATCCTTGCTTGCTGCCTAGCTCGTAGCTTACTCATAATAATTACCGTACTAAGAGATAACAAATTATCATAAGTGTGTTGACCGTGGCCAGGAAAACACATATTTAATTTGTAATTAGGCGAGCTCATCACTGCGAGCTACTCTCGCTGCGTATGCTCCGCTTTCGCCTGGCTGTGTTTGATGAGAGAGGCCAGGCTCGCGATCCCGCTGTTGCCATGGTTTGACTGTTGTCGTGGGGGTCGCAGGTGGATTTAGCGGAGGGATCCAAGGCGGGCTCGTCCTTTTCTCTGTCCTCACCCGCTAGCCCGCGCTGTGGTTTCTTCCCCCCAGAGAGAGAACCAGACACTTCATCTATCTTCTTCCGAGGAGGTGGATGTGATGAGTGTCAAGACAGAGGAGACTGTGGACTCGCCACCACAGTCCCTCGCGTATGAGGTGTGACTCTTGCAGTAGCCAAATTAAATATAATTTGGCCAGCCGAGAAACAGGACGCTCGTCCTAAAAGTAAATTAGAAGAGCGTTTTCTGAAATCCAGATCACAGCCTTCACGATGGGGCCTTCTGTTTTTCCCCGATCTCCATGCTGAGATGTCAAGATCCTGGGAGAAACCATACTCATCCCGTATTTACAGCCCCACAGTCTCAAATTATTCCAACATCATGGGGCTGAATGATAAGGGATATGGGGCGATGCCAGTGGTGGAGCAGATGCTTGCGAGCTATCTCTCCCCATCCTCAGCATCGTCCCTGAAGGCCCCGAAGCTTCCCACCAGGCCTGTTAGGCTGACATCGAGTCTGGTTGGGAAAGCTTATATGGCGGCAGGTCAGGCTGGCACATGTTTGCACACCATGGCGGTGTTACAAGCATACCAGGCTGACCTGCTCAGGGACCTGGATGACAGGGAGGAGGAGGAATCTGACTTAGTAGCTGAACTGCGTCAGGCAACAGATTTGTCCCTCCAGGCCACCAAAGAAACGGCCAGAGCTATCGGCCGTTCAATGGCAGCTATGGTGGCCACGGAACGGCATCTGTGGTTGAATCTGTCTGAAATGCAAGATAAGGACAGATTCTTCCTCCTAGACGCCCCGCTATCGCCCACTGGCCTTTTTGGCAATGCAGCCAACAAAGCTGTCGTCGATAGGTTTCAGGAGGTGAAGAAGCAAGCGGCGTCGTTCCAACATTTCCTCCCTCATCGCTCCCAGGCCCATGGGGCTGCTGAGCGAGAGCAGCCCAAGCCGTCAAGCTCCTCATATCACCAGTCTCAAAAACACAGCGTTGCAACCTGCACCCCTCCACAGAAAGATCGGGGGTCGGGCGACACTCTCAGTCGGGGTCTTCTAGACCGAAAACGGATCTGCAGACCGTTATTTTGTCTAAGAGGACCTCGGCTAAACGGTTCTACCATTGTCAGGTCCCTGAGGGCAGCCCCACCTGGGGAGGAAAGGATAACACCTCAGTATACGGTGCCCAATCCTCCTCAGTGCCCTCACAGAGGTTCATTGATACCCCTGCCACCCTCGGTGATTCAGGGCTCAGTGAGCTCTGTAGCATTTGGACCAATCAGACACACAACTTTTTGTTATATTTAACAAATAATATCTAACGCCCCCTCACCTAACCAAAGGGCCAATTACGAGGGTCTATGGACCCTTCCCCCGAAATGCACCTAACTCCGACGAGCGAAAATCCCAGCTGCCACCCGGCAATGGTACGGCATGGGAGAGCTCGCCCCCTCAAGTGAAGAGGCTACAGCAGTCAGGTCGGTTGTTCCCTCAGTGCCCTCACGGAGAGTCATTGATACACCTGCCACCCTCGGTGCTTCAGGGCTCAGTGAGCTCCGACGAGCGAATATTCCAGCTGCCGCCTGGCAACGGTATGGCACGGGAGAGCTCGCCCCCTCAAGTGAGGGTGCTACAGCAGTCAGGTCGGTTGTTCCTTCAGTGCCCTCATGGAGGTTCATTTATACCCCTGCCACCTCGGCACTTCAGGGCTCAGT